>NC_081554.1:143058032-143266951 GCF_963082655.1 Stomoxys calcitrans | reverse complement strand
AAGTTACGGACTATCTCAAAATTGTGGTTCCCAATTTTCTACATGTTCTCCATCTGCTCGGTTGTGCAAGGAGTGGGAGTGGAAACCATCCATTTCGTCTTATCTCCATTTACTGCCAGACCCATTTTCACTGACTCTCTTTCGATTCTTTCAAAGGCTGCAGTTACTACTTCCGGTGACCGACCTATGATATCGATATCGTCGGCATAGGCAAGTAGCATGTGCTCTCTTGTGATTAGTGTGCCATTTCTAATCACTTCTGCATCTCGTATAATCTTCTCCAGCAGGATATTAAAGAGACCACACGATAGGCTGTCTCCTTGTCTGAAACCTCGTTTGGTATTAAATGGTTCGGATGGATGTTAATACACCACAAAATTTTATTTGTGAAAATATAAGTTGAAAGCACTTCTATTATTTTGAACATAGCTTTATATCCTAATGTGGTCCGATCTGATCCGCAATCGGTACAGATATCAAAAAGTTGGACATTGCATTGATAAGGGGCCTCCTTTTAACTGCCGAGTCCGAACGGTGTACCGCATTGCGACACCTCCTTTTTTCTGTTGTTCGTTCAGCGTCATAGGCGGGCATGCTAACCTCTGCGCTACGGTGGCTACGAAAAATTAGGTCTTACTAACTTTTTCAAATTAAAGCGAAATCAGGTAATAATTTCACATTTGCGTACTTAATACCGTATATCGTGAGATCGGGACAATATAATGAAGGCGCCTTTTATATATTCAAGACCCTTAATTGGTAGATTGTTGTATAAGACAGCTTTTAAACCAGTAAGGAAAACAAAAGTCGGACGGAGCCTACTATATAATAGCCTACACCACTGAGTCAACATACATACTAAAGGGTGATCTTTTTGAGGTTAGGATTTTCATGCATTAGTATTTGACAGATCACGTGGGATTTCAGACATGGTGTCAAAGAGAAAGATGCTCAGTATGCTTTGACATTTCATCATGAATAGACTTACTAACGAGCAACGCTTGCAAATCATTGAATTTTATTACCAAAATCAGTGTTCGGTTCGAAATGTGTTCAAATTTTGACAAATTTTGTTCAGCGATGAGGCTCATTTCTGGTTGAATGGCTACGTAAATAAGCAAAATTGACGCATTTGGAGTGAAGAGCAACCAGAAGCCGTTCAAGAACTGCCCATGCATCCCGAAAAATGCACTGTTTGGTGTGGTTTGTACGCTGGTGGAATCATTGGACCGTATTTTTTCAAAGATGCTGTTGGACGCAACGTTACGGTGAATGAACACATTTCGAACCGAACACTGATTTTGGTAATAAAATTCAATGATTTGCAAGCGTTGCTCGTTAGTAAGTCTATTCATGATGAAATGTCAAAGCATACTGAGCATCTTTCTCTTTGACACCATGTCTGAAATCCCACGTGATCTGTCAAATACTAATGCATGAAAATCCTAACTCCAAAAAAATCACCCTTCAATAAATGAAACCCTACCTTCAATAAATGAAACCTATGTTGAAATCTTGTCAGACTTTCATGCATACCTATTGAAAATATGAATATAGTCTTGGAAGACTTTCTTTGATAGGACTTAAATGGTCGCTACTACAGACTTTAAGGGCAATATCGTGAAAGTATAAGTTATATGGGAGTATAAAGATATATGGGAGATATATTTAAATTTGGACCGACTTTAATTAAATGTATCACACATGCTAAATTTTAAAATTTTACATGAGATGTTTCATTTGACGTCTTAATACGTGTACGAAATTTCATAAAAATAAGTTCCTTATATATCTTTCAGCCGATATGGCCTAAAATACATGGGAGCTATATCTAAATCTAAACCGTTTTTGACCAAACTTTATGGATATTGTGGAATTCGTCGAGGAAAGCGTTGTAGAAGATTGTTAAATAAATGAGCTTTTGCAGTGGGTCTAGAAGTGAAAATCAGGCGATATATATATATATATATATATATATATATATATATATATATATATATATATATATATATATATATATATATATATATATATATATATATATATATATATATATATATATATATATATATATATATATATATATATATATATATATATATATATATATATATATATATATATATATATATATATATATATATATATATATATATATATATATATATATAAATATATATATATATATTATATATTATTATATTATTGCTGTATTACTGCAAATCGGACGAACATATATATGGGAGCTATATCGAAATCTGAACCGATTTCTATGAAATTCACCATATCGAAATCTGAACCGATTTCTATGAAATTGAGAGTCATAAGAAAATCTCCTTCCTGCCAAATTTCGAGACAATCGGTTGACAAATGACCATTTTTTCCTATATTACTCCAAATCGGACGAAAATATATATGAAAGCTATATCCAAATTTGAACCGATTTTTATCAAATTCACCAGTAATATTGAAAGTCAGAAGAAAATCCTCCCCAACAAATTTCATGAGAATCAGTCAACAAATGACAATTTCACTGCTGTATTACTGGAAATCGGACGATCATATATATGGGAGTTATATCCAAATCTGATCCGATTTCTATGAAATTTAGTAGTAATATCGATAGTAATAAGAAAATCTTTCCTGCAAATTTCGAGAGAATCGGTTAATAAATGACTATTTTATTGCATTATTACTACAAATCGGATGAACATATATGGAAGCTATATCCAAATCTGAACCGATTTTTTCCAATTTCAATAGGTTTTGTCTCTGGGCCGAAAAACATGCTTATACCAAGGATGAAAATTGCGACCTGCAGTTTGTACACAAAATAACATGGACAGACGGACAAACAGACAGACAGACGGACGTATATATATTCTTGATCAGCGTAAAAATCTAAGACGATCTAGACATGTCCGTCCGTCTGTCCGTTTGTCTGTTGAAATCACGCTACAGTCTTCAAAAATAGAGATATTGAGCTGAAACTTTGCACAGACTCTTTTTAATAAGCAGGTTAAATTCGAAGATGGGCTAAATCGGACTATATCTTGATATAGCCCCCATATAGACCGATCCACCGATTTAGGGTCTTAGGCCAATAAAAGCCACATTTATTATCCGATTTTGCTGAAATTTGGGACAGTGAGTTGTGTTAGGCCCTTCGACATCCTCCGCCAATTTGGCCCAGATCGGTCCAGATTTGGATATAGCGGCCATATAGACCGATCTCTCGGTTTTAGATTTTGGGGCCATAAAAAGCGCATTTATTGTCCGATGTTGCCGAAATTTGGGACAAAGAGTCAAGTTAAGCCCCTCCACATATTTCTGCAATATGGTCTAGATCGATCACGATTTGCATATAGCTGCCATATATACCGATCTCTCGATTTAAAGTCTTGGCCCCATAAAAATCGCATTTTTAATCCGATTGCACTGAAATTTGACACACTGACTTATGGTATGCTTTTCCACATCCGTTTCGTATATAGTTCAGATCGGTTAATTTGTAAATATAACTACTAAAAGACCAATATTTTGTTATATACAATTGAACAATAACTTTTACTTATTAGTATTTGGTCCATAACGGAACATATATTGATATAGCTGCTATGGGGCATAAGGTATGCAATTTTCACCGAATTTTGATGAAAGGTGGTTTACATATATACCCGAGGTGGTGGGTATCCAAAGTTCGGCCCGGCCGAACTTAATACCTTTTTACTTGTTACAAAATAATTTTCAATAAATACCTCACGAACCAAATTGTGGCCACTACAGCCTTAAAAGGCCATATCGGATGAAAGATATATATGGCAGCTATTCCTAAAACTGATCCGATTTTGATGAAATTTTGCACATATATTGGAACGTCAAAAAACACTTCATACCAAATTTAGTAAAGATCGGATTAAAATTGTGGTTTCTACAGCTTTAAAAGTGTATGTCGGACGAATGGTATATATTTGAGCTATATCTAAAAATTGATCGATTTTCATTTCAATAGCGTTCGTTCTTGGACCGAAAAAATGACTTGTGCGATATTTTATGAAATTCGGACAACAAATGCGACCTGTACCTTGATTAGAAGAATATATGGACAGACGGACAAAGCTAAATCGAATCAGAAGTGATTCTATGCCGATCGGTATACTTTTCGATGGGTCTAGCTCTACTCCTACGTAGCATGGCAACCAAGTGCGCAAAGTTATAATATCCTGTACCACAGTGGTTTAGGGTATACAAATACAAATATATCAAATTTCAGCTCAGTATCTTAATGTTATATGTCTGTGGCCTGATATAAAATAAATAACAGTCAGTTTTTTTAAAATCTAGTAAAACACTCAAATTTGTATTACACATTCCACCTGTTTACAGCGTAACTGCAAATTTAGCGAAGTTATCGAAAGTGTGTAATAAATGCACATATGACTTTATGAGTGAAAACCTAAATACAAGTTAACTTAAAATGATCGGAGTCGATGTTTATCGAATTTATAATTTTTATATTATAAGTGTAAATATACTTATGCAGAATAGGAGCGCCAAATGATAGTATGCATAAGGTATTTTAGGAAGATGGTTGAGATATTTGAGCATTTCCTATGTTATTACCCGGCATTCACAGCTTGCAGACATTGGTACAAAGGTGGGGACACAATACCCGACTTGAACCGTCTAATGGGTGTGAAATGGAGAGTAAGTAGCACGAAATTTCTGTGAATTTTTCTTTTTTTTTTATACCCCCCACCATAAGATGGGGGGTATATTAATTTCGTCATTCTGATTGTAACTACTAGAAATATTCGTCTTAGACCCCATAAAGTATATATATTATTGACCGTCGCACAGTGGGCCAAATGGCAAAAAAATTGGAAATAAGTCTACAACTTTTTATCTGTTGATTTTAGCCATACAAAATGTTCTAGACATTTGTAGAGGAGGACATAGGCTTTCAGAAAAGTGCTGTTGTTGGTCCATATCTTTAATACAGGGTGAGCTACAGGGTGTCAAAGTTGACCACTTTTGACTTCTCCAAGCTTCTGGGGGCCATAACTTTTGATCTACTCAACCGATTTACATGATTTAGGACTCTAGAGAAAGAGCTTGACAAGATCTAAAAAACTTATGCATAAAGTACCATGCCATCGTGTACTGTTAAGGAGTTATGAATTGTTTAATTTTAAAATATGAAAATTTGGCCTTGGTTTTTTTCAGTGTTTTTTAAATAACTCCGTCAATTTTAAAGCTATAAACTTCATGCTTCACACAAATTATGCCAGCATATGTGTGCATAAAATACAAAAGGAATCACGTGAATATCTTTGGCGGTTTAAAATGAAATTTTCAGAAATTTCAATATGAAAAATATTTTTTTTGTCAAAAAATTGCAAAATTTTTCAAAAAAGATACTCCCATTTCCTTTAAGTTTTCGCAAACTTTGGCCATCAAAGCATTATCATTTCTTTCCATTTTCACAAAGTCGAGGTATTAAGAAAAGTTTTAAGTGCTAATTTGGCTAATTTCGATATCAAACAACACCGTTATCTTAAGACCAAAATGGCCAATTTTTTTACTAAACTTCAAAAGTTTCTCACTGGAAAAAAAGTTCCACGGGGATTTTTTCGCTTTTTTTGAACTTAAATGAAAGCTTAAAATGTTCCCAACATTTTAAGGTATGTCTCGCCATATCCTAGCCATAAATGAGATCGTAGCGATCAAAATACTGAAAAAAGTCAATTTTCAAGTAGTGCTATATTCATTGCTAAAAAACAAGTATTACGTCACATTTTATTGCAAAGATGTTAAATAAACTTTTATTTGGTAACACTTCTTCTACAAAACACAAAAAGAATCATGGAAATATCTCTATTCTATTCCATTTTATGGAACCGGCAATAAAAAAGTCAATTTTTCAAAAAAGTCGAATTTCCCAAATTTTGTTTTTGTTGTCCTAATTGCACATGACACACTATAGCCATATTTACGCAACATACCTTATCGTAAAGGAAATTTTCATACCTTTCCAACGATGTATAAAACATTTCTCAACTCGGATTCTATCTACTCTAAAATTCATTTACACTTCATTAAACTCTATATAAAAATGTCTATTTGTGAAATGGAACCTTATATGGGGCCTACACTAAAACATTGATAGATTTGCCCAGGGTTTACAATACAAATGTGTTAGAATAAAAAAAGGTCTCCTGCCAAAGTTTAAAAAAATTGGAATAAAAATATGTGTTTTAGAGCGAAAACACTTCGCATCGGCGTGCGTTTGTATAGTACCTACATCTATTTTTAATGTAAGCTGATGATTTTTGAATAAAAAGTAACCTAGAAATATACCTGCATATATATATATATTTGTGTTAAGATTTGATGCAGACAAATGTTACCTGTTTCGCTATGTCGAATTCCCAGGAAATCCACCGTATCAATGAATGTGAAAAAACCTACCCATAAAAAATTCATTGTCATTTTTTTTAACCAAATTCGAGTCCAGGTAAATAATTATAGAAGAGTAAGTAAAAAGAGGCACTTTGGACCCCTTTTTACGATTGCGTCTGATACCTGAAATGGGTCATTAATTGTGAATATATTGCATAAATATTTGAACAAAATCCAAATTTTCTTCATTATATTTTGTAGAGGCGTAAAGGACATTTATAAGTTATGGAAGTCATACTGAAGTATTCCACTCTTTCGAAAATTGTATGGGACATCAAAAATGATTCCAAATCATACACGGAGTCATTTAAGGAACTTGTTTACACTTTGGACCACATATATGGAATAAGGCTAAATAAAGACGCTTTAGACAAACTTGAAAAATTCTACAAATCATTTGAGAGAAGGTTGCCAGAATGTTCATTCGCAAAAATCAAGTTTTTCAAAATGTATGAGAAGTGGCTGAAATCGGATCTACTTATTGAAATTAAACCGCTGATTCCCGGCCGGCCTAGCAAAGCATACGACGAAGTTACGGAGAAAACCAAAAAGAAAAAACAAGAGGAACTATTGGCGGCACATCCGCCAAATTTAATAAAAGATACGTTCAAAACAGCATTGTTAAAAACACAACCAAAAAATGTTGGACGAATTGTCGATGTTTTACCATTAGCATCTCCGAAAAGGGTAAAGAGAATGGTAGAAAGTATTCCAACTCCAAAATCGACTACAGAATTCACGGAGGAAGATGCACTGGCCCTGATTTTGAACCTAGGCCTCTCAAGAAACAAATACTCAACAATGAGGAAGGCTCTTCGTGAAAAAGGATGGGGTTGTTTACCCTCAAAACATAAATTGTACAACACCAGGACGAAAATGGTGCCATCAAATATATACGTGGACGAATTAAAAGCAAGAGTGAAACTTGCTGATCTTGTTGAAAATACAGCTGTTAGAATTATTTCTAATTTTACTGAAGAACAGTTGAACACATGTAATAATTCCGAAGTGGTTTTGATCAGCAAATGGGGTTGTGATGGATCATCTGGATTTTCCGAATATAAGCAACAAACAGAAATAGATACCAACTTCGCATCAATTTTCATGGCATCATTAGTACCATTGAGAATGAGATTGTACAAGGACCAATCTTCATCATCGAAAGAAAATGCATTTCAAGATATATGGATAAATAGAACACCTGGGTCAAAATATTTATGTCGCCCAATTCGGTTTGAGTATACAAAGGAAGACCGGAACACAACACGATCTTTGGTGAACGAAATAAAGGAAGAAATTGCTGCATTACCCATGATTGTTATAAACCAATTGGGAAGAAATATAAAAGTTTCGTTTCAACTACAACTCACTATGATCGATGGAAAGGTGGCAAACGCATTAACTGGCGTTATGTCCAATTGGAGATGCAATATTTGTGGCAAGAAGAATGGGCAATTCGAGGACAAGTCTGATGAAAATTTAGTAAACGAAAATGCGCTCAATTTCGGTATTTCGCCCCTGCACTGTAGAATTCGATTCATGGAGTATTGTTTGCATTTATCGTATGACCTTAAATATCGGACTAGCCCTGGAAACCGCGATGTCTCTGCTAGAAACAACCAAGATCTTCACAAAATGAGGCAGGAAGAGAAGACTCGAATTTGGTTAAAAAAAATGACAATGAATTTTTTATGGGTAGGTTTTTTCACATTCATTGATACGGTGGATTTCCTGGGAATTCGACATAGCGAAACAGGTAACATTTGTCTGCATCAAATCTTAACACAAATATATATATATATGCAGGTATATTTCTAGGTTACTTTTTATTCAAAAATCATCAGCTTACATTAAAAATAGATGTAGGTACTATACAAACGCACGCCGATGCGAAGTGTTTTCGCTCTAAAACACATATTTTTATTCCAATTTTTTTAAACTTTGGCAGGAGACCTTTTTTTATTCTAACACATTTGTATTGTAAACCCTGGGCAAATCTATCAATGTTTTAGTGTAGGCCCCATATAAGGTTCCATTTCACAAATAGACATTTTTATATAGAGTTTAATGAAGTGTAAATGAATTTTAGAGTAGATAGAATCCGAGTTGAGAAATGTTTTATACATTGTTGGAAAGGTATGAAAATTTCCTTTACGATAAGGTATGTTGCGTAAATATGGCTATAGTGTGTCATGTGCAATTAGGACAACAAAAACAAAATTTGGGAAATTCGACTTTTTTGAAAAATTGACTTTTTTATTGCCGGTTCCATAAAATGGAATAGAATAGAGATATTTCCATGATTCTTTTTGTGTTTTGTAGAAGAAGTGTTACCAAATAAAAGTTTATTTAACATCTTTGCAATAAAATGTGACGTAATACTTGTTTTTTAGCAATGAATATAGCACTACTTGAAAATTGACTTTTTTCAGTATTTTGATCGCTACGATCTCATTTATGGCTAGGATATGGCGAGACATACCTTAAAATGTTGGGAACATTTTAAGCTTTCATTTAAGTTCAAAAAAAGCGAAAAAATCCCCGTGGAACTTTTTTTCCAGTGAGAAACTTTTGAAGTTTAGTAAAAAAATTGGCCATTTTGGTCTTAAGATAACGGTGTTGTTTGATATCGAAATTAGCCAAATTAGCACTTAAAACTTTTCTTAATACCTCGACTTTGTGAAAATGGAAAGAAATGATAATGCTTTGATGGCCAAAGTTTGCGAAAACTTAAAGGAAATGGGAGTATCTTTTTTGAAAAATTTTGCAATTTTTTGACAAAAAAAATATTTTTCATATTGAAAACGATGCCATTTTTAAACCGCCAAAGATATTCACGTGATTCCTTTTGTATTTTATGCACACATATGCTGGCATAATTTGTGTGAAGTATGAAGTTTATAGCTTTAAAATTGACGGAGTTATTTAAAAAACACTGAAAAAAACCAAGGCCAAATTTTCATATTTTAAAATTAAACAATTCATAACTCCTTAACAGTACACGATGGCATGGTACTTTATGCATAAGTTTTTTAGATCTTGTCAAGCTCTTTCTCTAGAGTCCTAAATCATGTAAATCGGTTGAGTAGATCAAAAGTTATGGCCCCCAGAAGCTTGGAGAAGTCAAAAGTGGTCAACTTTGACACCCTGTAGCTCACCCTGTATTAAAGATATGGACCAACAACAGCACTTTTCTGAAAGCCTATGTCCTCCTCTACAAATGTCTAGAACATTTTGTATGGCTAAAATCAACAGATAAAAAGTTGTAGACTTATTTCCAATTTTTTTGCCATTTGGCCCACTGTGCATCGGTTCATAACCTGATATAGCTGCCTTATAAACCGATCTTTGATCTTGACTTCTTGAGCCTCTAGCGTGCGCAATTCTTATCCGATTAGAATGAAATTTTGCATCACTGTTTTCTTATGATACCCAACAACTGTGCCACGTATGGTTCAAATCGGTCCATAACCTGATATAGCTGCCATATAAACCGATCTTGGGTCTTGACTTCTTGAGCCTCTAAAGGTCGCAATTCTTATCCGATTGGAATGAAATTTTGCACGACGTGTTTTGTTATAATATCCAACAACTGTGCCAAGTATGGTTTAAATCGGTCCATAACCTGATATAGCTGCCATATAAACCGATCTTGGTTCTTGACTTCTTGAGCCTCTAGGGGGCGTAATTCTTATCCGATTGGAATGAAATTTTGCACGACGTGTTTTGTTATAATATCTAACAACTGTGTCAAGTATGATTCAAATCGGTTCATAACCTGATATAGCTGCCATATAAACAGATCTGGGGACTTGACTTCTTGAGCTTCTAGAGGGCTCAATTTCTATCCGATTTGGCTAAAATTTCGCAAGACGTTTTTTATTGTTACTTTCAACAACTATGCCAAATAAAGTACAAGTCGGTTTATAACCTGATATAGCTGCCATATAAACCGATCTGGGATCTTGACTTCTTGAGCCTCTAGAGGTCGCAATTATTATCCAATTTGCCTAAAATTTTGTACGACGGATTCTCTCATGACCATTAATATACGTGTTTATTATGGTCTGAATTGGTCTATAGGCCGATACATCTCCCATATAAATCGATCTCTCTATTTTACTTCTTGAGCCCACAAAGGGCCCATTTCTTATTCGAATTGGCTGACATTTTACACAGGTCTCTAACATATAATTTAATTGTGGTCCAAACCGGACCATATCTTGATATCGCTCTAATAGCAGAGCAAATCTTTTCTTATATCCTTTTTTTTTGCTTAAGAAGAGATGCCGGGAAAAGAACTCGACAAATGCGACCTATGGTGGAGGGTATATAAGATTCGGCCCGGCCGAACTTAGCACGCTTTTACTTGTTGTGGTTACTTTAAAGAATATGTCCGCACAAAAAGCCGGTTAATAGCTTAGGTGTATGTCCATAGTGCCATGGGACGGATTAATATCGGCACAATCTTTTCAACCTAATCTAAGTGTTACTCTGACAAAGAAAAAATTGCAATATATGTTCCAGCTCTATAATATTCCTTTAAGGTGTAAAGTTTAAACTTTAAAGACACTAAGATTTTGAATGCCACACCAAATTAAACCCATACCTACTATAATTTCTTTGATTCAAGGGCTATTCGTATGCAAATTTTTTACAGTAGACCAATACGACTTGGAATTTTCTTTTCAACAAGTTCCTAGGCTTCAAACTTGGACATTCAACTTTTGCTTTCGAGCAAATACTTTTCCCCTGTTAGCTTTTTCAAAATTTTATTTGCCATTCAACTTTTCTAGTCTAGCAATATTGTTGTTAGGATCTTTGACAATTTCAGTCGGTAAACGAAAATTTGCCTTAGCAAATAAAAAAACTTTCTTTTTTATATATTTTTTTATACAGGCATTGTTACCACACAATACATTTAGATTTGGCATATTAGGGATAGTAAAGGACACGAACAGACAAAGACTATCAAGAAGTAGTATAAAGCCAGCAGAAAATAGGGGAAAAGTGTCCCTGACGACGACATCAAATAAACTTAACTAATACTACTTATAGACCACTTTAATCCTTAAAGTAAATCAGGAACAAATTTCAAATAACTACATTCATACCCATAGCACACTAAGGAATATACAAACAAGACAACAAACAAGCAAGCTTACCTATAGATTCCATTGGAAATATGTAAAAACTCAGTGTGCTGCAAAAGGAAAGCGAGGAAATTGAAATGGTCCAGGAAATGTTACACAGAGAAAAACATGAAACCATGTGCATACATATTTGGAGCGTACATGCGATTAAGAAACGAAACTCGACTCCACTCTTAAAAGAACTGGCCGAATCAAGTCCACGCCAATAACAAGGGATCACCTTTTAATAGCCTAGTCCAAAGGTGGTATCAGAAATAGTACCTCTACGTAGAAGATTTGTGCTTAAGTAAGATCCTCACAAATATCGCCAGCATTACCAATAGGCACACATTCTAACCAATCTTCCCCTTGTGATACCCCTTGGGGAATAAAAGTCCAGTAAATGATAGTGCATGTTACAAATTAAGACGAGAGAAAATAAAATAAGTACAAGCGTACGTAACTACTCGACTATTCGTCTGAGACCCCATAAAGAATATATATATTCTTGATCGTCGCGACATTTTATGTCGATCTAGCCATGTCCGTCTGTCCGTCCGTCCGTCTGTCTGTCGAAAGCATGTTAACTTCCGAAGGAGTAAAGCTAGCAGCTTGAAATTTTGCACAAATACTTCTAATTAGTGTAGGTCGGTTGGTATTGTAAATAGGTCATATCGGTCCATGTTTTGATATAGCTGCTGTATAACCCGATCTTGGGTTTTGACTTCTTGAGCCTCTAGAGTGCGCAATTCTTATCCGATTGCAATGAAATTTTGTACAACGTGTTTTGTTATGATATTCAACAATTGTGCCAAGTATGGTTCAAATCGGTCCATAACCTGATATAGCTGCCATATAAACCGATCTTGGGTTTTGACTTCTTGAGCCTCTAAAGGGCTCAATTCTTATCCGATTTAAGGGAATTTTTGCACGTAGTATTTTATTATGATGTCACATAACTGTGCCAAGTATGGTTTAAATCGGTCAATAACATGATATAGCTGCCATATAAACCGATCTTGGGTCTTGACTTCTTGAGCCTCTATAGGGCGCAAATCTTATCCAATTGGAATGAAATTTTGCACGACGTGTTTTGTTACGATATCCAACAGCTGTGCTAAGTATGGTTCAAATCGGTCTATAATCTTATATAGCTGCCATATAAACCGATCTTGGGTCTTAACTGCTTGAGCGTTTAGAGGTCACAATTATTGTCCGATTTGTCTGACATTTTGTACGACGAATTCTCTCATGACCATCAACATACGTGTTTATTTTGTTCTGAATCGGTCTATAGCCCGACAATGCTCCCATATACATCGATCTCTCTATTTTACTTCTTGAGCCCCCAAAGGGCGCAATTCTTATTCGAATTGGCTGATATTTTACACAGGTCTCCAACATATAATTTAATTGTGGTCCAAACCGGACCATATCTTGATATCGCTCTAATAGCAGAGCATATCTTTTCTTATATCCTTTTTTACCTAAGAAGAGATGCCGGGAAAAGAACACGACAAATGCGATCCATGGTGGAGGGTATATAAGATTCGGCCCCGCCGAACTTAGCACGCTTTTACTTGTTTCATTATCAAAATTCAAATTTTCCACGTTTTGGATTATCAAAAAGTCTACTTTTTACACAAAAATATGGCGGATATATTAAGATACAGACCGATCTAAACCATATTCGGTCCAGATGTCGGGGATCTTAATACAAATCATTGTGCCAAATTTTTGGGTAATAAATACAATAGTTTTTATGATCCTAACGAATTCGATTGAAAATTGAGGTTTCTAGGGCTTAAGGAGTCATATCCGGAGATCTGTATATGTGGCTGTATCAGTTTATAGGTCGATCAAAACAATTAATCGGTTTATATGGAGACTATATCCATATCTGAACCGATACAGTGTGCCTAAATCGAAATATCTTAAAATATATCTGGAACTCTTGTACATATGTTTGTACACGAAACTTAACATTGTCATTGCTTAGGTGTTTTCCGAGATGTATGAAAAATGTTGGGGACCCTAGTGGTTCCAGGGGCTGATGGATGGGGCTTGAAAGTAGGTCCTCTCGAGCATTGCTTGCTAAAAAGTAATTTATGGGTCGATCGGCTTGATTCTCTTATTAAAAGATCGAGCTCATAAAACTGTACAAAAAAATGCAAAAAGTCTCAAACGGCTTATGAAATTATGGGCCTATTTGTGAATTGATTGAACATTTTTCAAACCGTTGGAAAGGTTTTAAAATTCTACGATCACTTAACTGGTGCAGATTGTCTATTCTATGCCTATATCTATTAAAAGTTATTCGCTTCATTACCTAAAATTTAAAAAAAAAAAAGTAAAAAGGCGTTAAGTTCGGCCCTTCCGAACTTTGGATACCCACCACATCGGGTATATATGTGAACCACCTTTCATAAAAATCCGGTGAATACATACCTTATGTCCCATAGCAGTTGTCGTTATTTTGTGTATAACAAAATATTGATCTTTTTAGCAGTTATGTCTAAAAATAAACCGATCTGAACCATAAACAATATGGATGTCGAAAAGCCTAACATAAGTCAATGTGTCAAATTTCAGTTAAATCGGATTATAAATTCCCCTTTTTTTTAGTGCCAAGACTTTAAAACGAGATATCGGTCTATATGGCTGCTATATGCAAATCTTGATTGATCTAGACCAAATTTCAGAATTATGTGGAGGGGCTAAACTTAACTCTCTCTCCCAAATTTTGGCAACATCGGACAATAAATGCGTTTTTTATGGGCCCAAAACATTAAATCGAGAGATCGGTCTATATGGCAGCTATATCCA
The DNA here is from genome assembly GCF_963082655.1 of Stomoxys calcitrans. Lineage (NCBI taxonomy): Eukaryota > Metazoa > Arthropoda > Insecta > Diptera > Muscidae > Stomoxys > Stomoxys calcitrans. The sequence goes on along the minus strand of NC_081554.1, from coordinate 143,252,531 downwards.
AATCTGGACCGATTTGTACCATAATTCAGAAATATGTCAAGGGGCTTAACCTAACTCACTGTTCCAAATTTCGGCTACATCGGACAATAAATGCGCCTTTTATGGGCCCAAAGACTAGAATCGAGGGATCAGTCTATATGACAGCTATATCCAAATCTGATCCGATTAGGCCCCTCGACATCCTTCGTCAATTTGACCCAGATCGGTTCAGATTTAAATATAGCCGCATATACACCGATCCTCCGATTTAGGGTCTTAGGCCCATAAAAGCCACATTTATTATCCGATTTTGCTGAAATTTGGGACAGTGAGTTGTGTTAGGCCACTTGACATCCTTTGCCAATTCGGCCCAGATTTGGATATAGCTGCCATATAGACCGATCCTCTCTTCGACATTTTTCTGCAACTTGGCCCAAATGGGTCCAGATTTGGATATAGCTACCATGTAGACCGATATATTGATTTAAAGTCTTGGCCCCATAAAAGGCGCATTTATAATCCGATTTCACTGAAATTTGACACAGTGACTTTGGGCTTTTCGACATCCGTGTCGTATATGTTTCAGATCGGTTTATTTTTAGATATAGCTACTAGAAAGACCAATATTTTGTTATACGTAATTAAACAATGACTTGTACTTATTAGTATTTGGCCAAAATCGGAACATATTTCGATATAACTGCCATGGGACATAAGGTATGCAATTTTCACCGGATTTTGATGAAAGTTGGTTTACAGATTTACCCGGCCGAACTTAACGCCTTTTTATACCTTCCACCATAAGATGGGGGGTATACTAATTTCGTCATTCTGTTTGTAACTACTCGAAATATTCGTCTGAGACCCCATAAAGTATATATATTCTTGATCGTCGCGAAATTTTATGTCGATCTTGCCATGTCCGTCCGTCTGTCCGTCCGTCCGTCCGTCCGTCCGTCCGTCCGTCCGTCCGTCCGTCCGTCCGTCCGTCCGTCTGTCTGTCGAAAGCACGCTAACTTCCGAAGGAGTAAAGCTAGCCGCTTGAAATTTTGCACAAATACTTCTTATTAGTGTAGGTCGGTTGGTATTTTAAATGGACCATATCGGTCCATGTTTTGATATAGCTGCCATATAAACCGATCTTGGGTCTTGACTTCTTGAGCCTCTAGAGTGCGCAATTGTTATCCGATTTGAATGAAATTTTGCACGACGTGTTTTGCTATGATATCCAACAACTGTGCCAAGTATGGTTCAAATCGGTCCATAACCTGATATAGCTGCCATATAAACTGATCTTGGGTCTTGACTTCTTGAGCCTCTAGAGGGCGCAATTCTTATCCGATTGAAATGAAATTTTGCATGACGTGTTTTGTTATTATATCCAACAACTGTGCTAAGTATGGTTCAAATCGGTCTATAACCGGATATAGCTGCCATATAAACCGATCTTGGGTCTTGACTTCTTGAGCCTCTAGAGGGCGCAATTCTTATCCGATTGAAATAGAATTTCGCACGACGCGTTTTGTTATGATATCCAACAACTGTGCCAAGTATAGTTTAAATCGGTCCATAACCTGATATAGCTGCCATATAAACCGATCTTGGGTCTTGACTTCTTGAGCCTCTAGAGGGCGCAATTCTTATCCGATTTGAATGAATTTTTGCGCGAAGTATTTTGTTATGATATCCAACAACTGTGCCAAGTATGGTTGAAATCGGTCCATAACCTGATATAGCTGTCATATAAACAGATCTGGGGATTTGACTTCTTGAGCTTCCAGAGGGCGCAATTCCTATCCGATTTGGCTGAAATTTTGCATAACGTATTTTATTTTTACTTTCAACAACTGTGTCAAATAAGGTTCAAATCAGTTTATAACCTGATATAGCTGCCATATAAACCGATCTGAGATCTTGACTTCTTGACCCCTAGAGGTCGCAATTATTATCCGATATGCCTGAAATTTTGTACGACGGATCCTCTCATGACCCGATACAGATCCCATATAAATCGTTCTCTCTATTTTACTTCGTGAGCCCCAATGGGCGCAATTCTTATACGAATTGGCTGAAATTTTACACAGGTCTCCAACATATAATTTAATTGTGGTCCGAACCGGACCATATCTTGATATCGTTTTAATAGCAGAGCAACTCTTTTCTTATATCCTTTTTTTACCTAAGAAGAGATGCCGGGAAAAGAACTCGACAAATGCGAACCATGGTGGAGGGTATATAAGATTCGGCCCGGCCGAACTTAGCACGCTTTTACTTGTTTCTTGTTTTGTTCTTCCAGTGGGTGTTTTTTCGACACTGTAAAGAAGGCTAAATATAGATGCGAATATTGCTAGGGCCATCCCAAATTTAACTATTTTTAGACATTTTTCCTCAAATTTCTAAAATTTCAAAACACCGATTCGCAAGTTCTTAACCCTTTCAAATAGCGCTACACATCTACTTACTAACTGCTATAGTTTTTAGCAAAGTTTGTACATTATTTTGTTTGAAACGCTTTTTATAACATAGTGGTACATATATTATATTGTTTATTTCACGATATTATTCTAAAAACTCTAAAAATTCATGATGGGATCACCATTCGTTCCGATTTTATAGCGTCCAAAGTTATACGTCTTTTTAAGTTTTTTTTTTCGATTTTACCTCAAATATATAATTCATGTTGCGTATTATCCTAATTGCAATAGTTATCTGCAATATATTTCCAAATATGCATAAAACATGTATAAAAGGTGTAACTTTCTCCCCTAATATTATTTTCAAATTACTAACCTCAGGTGAAAAATTCCTCCGGAGCTGTCTACAAATCTTGTACACTGACTTCGTGTTTTGTGATTTGCGAAAACCTTAGTAAATCGACTTTAAGCCTGTATACAAATTTAGATTGCTTAAAAAATTCACAATAATTTTACTTTATCTAGTTTTGAAATCCGATTCTTCTGTCAAAAGCTATGCTATTGATCTATCTTATAAAAGACTAGCTGGAAAGGGCCTGCGCTGCTACGCCTTCCCTCACTTTCTTATTTTACCTGAACCCTATACTGCCACAGTCAGGAAAGTTCCGTTTGTGGGTACTGGTACGGTTTTTGAGATATTTCGCCCCAATGTGGATACCATATTGGTGCTCTAATTCCACACAATTTTCATTTGAGCCTTATATTGCTGTGGTCTGTAAATGATTCCGGTATAGAGGCATATTAGGGGGTGAGGTGGACGGTCATATATCAGATTCGTTCTCTAGTCTCAAATATCTTTAATTTGAGCCCCAAATTGCCATTATTGATTTGTATCCATTTAGCGGGTTTTTAAATTGCCCCACATATCTCTGAGATCTGGAGTTTTTGAAAATAAGCTAATGGCGAGTCCGCCCATCATAGTTTGGATGTTAAATCTACTTCTCTTTCTCTCTCATTCTCTTGGTTTTGGTGGTGGATTTTGGTAGCTAAACCCTTTGCCCCGAAAGTGGAAAGTGGATGTCAGATTCATACTCTACTCCCAAAAATCACATTTGAGCTACATATTGCTGTAGTCGGTATATACGTGTGATTTAGGGGGAGTTTAGATGAGGCGTCCCTGAAACACTGGCCATAAAACAGATATCAGATTTGAACCCCTTATTGTCATAATCCACAAATATGTCCGGTTGGAGGTGTGTTTAGGGTGGGACGGCTACCCACGCACTTAACCCTGAAAAAATATCAGCATCGTGCTCTACTCTCAAATTTATTTCATTTGAGCCCCAATTGGTTTAGGGGGAATTTATAGAGTGAGACGACCCCTAAACACTTGGCCTCAAAATTGGATATCAAATTCGTCTTCTATTGTACAATCAAATACCTATTATTTGAGCCCCTATTGAAATACAATAGTAGACAAACATAGCCGGTTGGAAGGGACTCTGACACATCCTTTGATTTGAGTACAATATTTTTTCGGTCAACCTAGATTATTGAATCCATTTATCAATATTAGATTCGAACTCTACTGACATAGACTTTTCTTTTAATTCACATATTATCTCGGTCGAACTACAAGTCCTATTGAAGGGTATTTAGAGGGTAAGAAGGTCCCAGACTCTGTCCCTCTGTAAGTATACCCCCATCCTAAAATGGAGGGCATAAAAAATGGTAGGTCATAAAAAGAATCTCCATGGCTTTGTATATAAAGGGAAATCTTTTAAGAGCTATAGGAATGTGTTTCAAAATAAAAAAAAAAACACATAAAATTTGGAAAAATGCACTGAAGTATTTATTTGATCGATAGTACGGTCCATATAATTTGATGTTTGAAGATTATTTCATGCAAATGTTGACATTGACTGCTCCTCAACTGGTCCATCCGCTTAGTCTAGTTTTGGCCTACTCTTTCTAACATTTCGGCCGGTATCTCAAAAAAATGCTTCAATGTTGTCTTCCAATGCGTCTATTGAAGCGGGCTTGTCTGTAGAGATATGAGATTTAACATAAACCCACAAAAAATGTCTAAAGGCGTTAAATCGAACGATATAAGCGGCCAATTGACCGGTTCCGAACGTAAATAAAATGTTCACCGAACTCGACTCTTAATAAGTCGATTGTTAAGCGTGCAGTGTGGCATGTCACACTGTCTTGTTGAAACCACATGTCACACAAGTCAAGCTCTAGCATTTTGCCAAAAAAAAAAAAGTTGCATATCGGTAGCGCTCACCATTCACATTGACGATACGATTCGCATCATCTTTGAAGAAGATGCATTGGTAGCCCTTGCGATGTTTCTGTCTTATCTTCACTTCAAAATCGACAATTATTTACGGATCCATTGAGCCAAAAATGAGCTTCGTCGCTCAATGGAAGAAGCGCGCGATAAACTTTCTTAACAGAGTACGCATTTTGATAATAAAATTCAATAACTTGCTCTCTGTGCTCGTTTGTGAGACGATTCATGGTTTAATTATATAGCCAACTGAATATGTTTGACAGTGAAACAAAATACGAAACGTGCGTGAACTATATAAACCAATGTTGCCAAAAGGATAAAAGCTAAAAAATCACCTTAGTCAAAAAGTACAATCGGGAAATCAGTTTATATGGAAACTACTTCAGGTTATAGACCTATTAGGACCCTGCTTGGCCCGGTTCTTGGAAGCCACAGCAATACACTTCTTGCAAAATTTCAGCCAAAATAAATTTGTATTGCGTCCTCCAGACGCTCAAGAGATACAATCATGAGATCAGTTTATGTGGGAGTTATATCAGCTTTTAGACCAATTAGGCAACATTTCGTGCGGATGTTGGAGATCATTGAACAAATCATCATGCAAATATCTTTCAACTCAGATGATAATTGCGGTCCTTAGAGACTCAAGAAGTAAAATAGGGAGATCGGTTTATATGGGAACGATTTCAGACAACTGTTGGATGTCATTGGAAACATCATTGTGCTAAATCGGATCAGATTTGCGGCGTCAAAGAGCTTAAGAAATATGATCTGAAGATCGGTTTATACCAGAGCTATATCTAGACATGGACCAATTTGGTTCTTTGGTTCAATAAAAAGTAATTGTGCAAGTTAGCGTACCTTCGGGAGATCGGTTTATATGGGAACGATATCAAGTAAAGGACCGAATCGCACATTACTAACGACAACTGTTGGATGTCGTTGGAGAAATCGTAATGCAAAATTTCCGCTAAATCTCAAAAAGCTTAAGGAACATAATCGGGAAATCGGTTAATAAGAGAGCTTTATCTAAACATGACACATATGTTAAAGGTCGAAGAAGTTATTGTGCGGAATGCCATTCAAATAAGAATAAGAATTGCGCCCTTTAGAGGCCTAATAAATACAATTGAGAGATCAGTTTATATGGGAGCTATATCAGCTGATGATGATATAGCTTGTGATAATTGTTGGAAGTCTATATACTTCATGCAAAATTTCAGCCAAATTGAAAATCGGTTTATTAGGAATTTCTATCAGATTATGGATTCGCACTATATTTGGCACATATGCTGAGGGTCATAGGAGAAGTCGTTGTAGGCTCAAGAAATATAATCGGGAGATCGGCTTATAGGGGAGCTATATCAGGTTTTGAACCAAATTTCAACGGAATCTGATCGTTATTGCGCTCTCTAGAGGCTCAAGAAGTCAAGATCGGAGATCGGTTTATATGCCAGATATATCAGGTTGTGAACTGATTAGAACCATATTGAACACATTTGTTGGAAATCACAACAAAACACCTCATCCCATTTTATGGTGGAGGGCATAAAAATCGGTTCAAATTTAGATATTGCTTGGCTGTCCAAGTAGAAGAGGTGATAGTGTGATCGATCAGTCTGTACGGAGTTCGTGGTTTTGGTTCACATTACTGTCGCTTTTATGGTATTTCACTGGACTAAAATTGTCTAAGTAAGTCTGTTTAGCACAATATTTTACAGAAAATACTTTTCAAGGTGTACGAAAACAAAAAAACACATTATAACTTACTTCAATAGCACAATCGCCCACTTTTGGTAAAAAAAACGTATATTTCTAGGGAATATAACTTCTATCTAATGTTAGCCTTTTGGGCCAACGGAATGAATGGAAGCAACTACGGAATAGTCAAAAAACAGATAGCAAAACAGGACGGAAAATTCCAAGGACAATGGAGAAATATATGTTAAAACATAATCTAATAGAGATGTTCAATAGGTCTTTAATGCACGTTTTCCCATGAGGGAGAATACTAAGAAAAAACAGCATAGTATTTGTTCCCTGTAGTTTTTGCTGTTCTTCTTTTCTACGATTATTGTGATTGTAAAATCTCGAAACTAAAGAGGTTTTATAAGTTGGCCATATAATAGCAACGAGTATGTTTAAATGGAATTTAAGATCAAGGCAGCAGCAAAGGTCTTTGTTTTGAAAATATTCCTAGAAAACGATTAAAAAAATTAGAAACTGATTGCTAAATACTTTTGTTGACACACATCTTGTGTTGACGAGATATATGACGGCGATATTAGTTAATGGCCCTAAATATTTAAATCACATGGTCATTGGAAAAGCAACATTTGAGAAATTTGGCATGCACTCTTATTTAAACATGAATAGTATTCAAGTCTAATTTATCGAATGTACGAATCATATACTTCCAATGCCATGAAACAGTGTGTTATTTTAAGCCTTCCGATATCTGACCTAAGTATGGTTCAGATCAGACTGTATATAGATATAGCCGCCATACAGACTGATTTTGCAAAATTTATGACCGTGAGTTGTGTTAGGCCCTTCGACATCCTTCGTTAATTGGGCCCAGATCGGTCCAGATTTGGATATAGATGCCATATAGACCAATCCTCCGATTTAGGTTCTTAAAGCGACAATTATTATCCGATTTTGCTGAAGTTCGGGACAATGAGTGGGCTTAGGCCCTTCCACATTTTTCTTCAACTTGGCCTTGATCGCTTCAGATTTGGGTATAGCTGCCATTTAGACCGATATCTCGATTTAAGGTTTTGGGCCCATAAAAGGCGCATTTATTGTCCGATGTCGCCGAAATTTGGGACAGTGAGTAAAGTAAATCCCCTATATAGACTTCTGCAATATGGCACAGATCGGTCCAGATTTGGATATAGCTGCCATATAGACCGATCTCTCGGTTTTAGGTTTTGGGCCCAAAAAAATGCGCATTTATTGTCCGATGTCGCTGAAATTTGAGAGAGTGAGCTGTGCTAGGCTCTTCGACATTTTTCTGCAACTTGGCCCAAATCGGTCTAGATTTGGATCCATAGTTGCCATATAGACCAATCTCTCGTTTTAAAGTCCTGACCCCAAAAACGGCGCATTTATAATCCGATTTCACTGAAATTAGACAAAGTGACTTATGTTAGGCTTTTCGACATCCGAGTCGTATATGGTTCCGATCGGTTTATTTTTAGATATAGCTACTGAACTTATAAGTATCTGGTCCAAATCGGAACACATTTCGATATAACTGCTTTGAGACATAAGGTATGCAATTTTCACCGGATTTTGATGAAATGTAATTTACAAGTATACCTGAGGTGGTGGGTATCTAAAGTTCGTCCGGTCCGAACCGTTTTTATACCCTCCACCATAAGATGGGGGGTATACTAATTTCGTCATTCTGTTTGCAACTACTCGAAATATTCGTCTGAGACCCTATAAAGTATATATATTCTTGATCGTCGTGACATTTTATGTCGATCTAGCCATGTCCGTCCGTCCGTCCGTCTGTCTGTCGAAAGCACGCTAACTTCCGAAGGAGTAAAGCTAGCCGCTTGAAATTTTGCACAAATACTTCTTATTAGTGTAGGTCGGTTGGTATTGTAAATGGGCCATATCGGTCCATGTTTTGATATAGCTGCAATATAAACCGATCTTGGGTCTTGACTTCTTGAGCCTCTAGAGTGCGCAATTCTTATCCGATTGGGATAAAATTTAGCACGACGTGTTTTGTTATGACTTCCAACAACCGTGTTAAGTATGGTTCAAATCGGTCCATAACCTGATATAGCTGCTATATAAACCGATCTTGGATTGGAATGAAATTTTGCACGACGTGTTTTGTTATAATATCCAACAACTGTGCCAAGTATGGTTCAAATCGGTCCATAACCTTATATAGCTGCCATATAAACCGATCTTGGGTCTTGACTTCTTGAGCCTCTAGAGTGCGCAATTCTTATCCGATTGGAATGAAATTTTGCACGACGTGTTTTGTTATGATATCCAACCACTGTGCCAAGTATGGTTCAAATCGATTCATAATCTGGTATAGCTGTCATATAAACCTATCTTGGATCTTGACTTCTTGAGCCAATTGAGGGAGCAATTCTCATCCGATTTGACTGAAATTTTGCATGAGGTGTTTTGTTATGACTTCCAATAACTGTGCTAAGTATGGCGTAAATCGATATAGAACCTGCTATAGCTGCCATAAAAACCGATCTGGGATCTTGACTTCTTGAACCTCTAGAGGGCGCAATTCTCTTCCGATTTGGCTGAAATTTTGTACAAGGGCGTCTCCCATGACCTTCAACATACGTGTCTAGTATGGTCTGAAACGATCAATAGCTTGATACAGCTCTTATATATTTTGCTTCTTGAGCCCCTACAAGGCGCAATTCTTATCCGAATGAACTGAAATATTACACAATGACTTTTAAAATGTCAATCAGCATTCATTTATGGTCCGAATCGGACTATAACTTGATATAGCTCCAATAGGATAACAGTTCTTATTCAATATTCTATGTTTGTCTAAAAAGAGATACCGCGCATAGAACTCGACAAATGCGATCCATGGTGGAGGGTATATAAGATTCGGCCCGGCCGAACTTTGCACGCTCTTACTTGTTTTACATGCTACAGACTCACTTAGATAATTTGTAGTCCATTGTGATACCCAGATCGGTATATGTGGCAACTATATCAGGTTATGGACCGATTTCAACCATACTAAGAAAAGTTGTTGAAAGTCATAACAAAACGCTGCATGCAAAATTTCAGACAAATCGAATTATAATTGCCCCTTCTAGTGGCTCAAGAGTTTAAGATCCAAAATCGATTTATATGGCGTCTATATCAATTTACGGACCGATTTGTACCATACGTGGCACAGTTAATGGAATTCGTTACAAAACACGTCATGTCAAATCAAATTGGTATTGCTCATGCAAAATGTCAGCCAAGTCGGATAAGAATTGCGCCCTCTGGCGACCCAAGATCCAAGATCGGTTTATATGGCAGATATATCAAAACACGGACGGATATGGCCCATTTACAATTCCAACCGACCTACACTAATATGAAGTATTAGTGCAAAATTTCAAACGGTTGGCTTTACTACTTTGAAAGTTAGTGTGATTTCGACAGATAGACGGACGGACATGGCTAGATCGACTTCAAATGTCATTACGATCCAGAATATATACACTTTATGGGGTCTTAGACGAATATTTTTTAGGAATTACAAACGGAATGACGAATTTAGTAAACCCCCATCCTATATTGGAGGGTATGTAAAGGGGGTACTTCTCTCATATCAAAGTGTGCAGTCCTATTCAAGTTTTAACTCAATGATATGGGGCTTCTTGTTTTTATATGCTGAGTCCGAACGGCGTGCTACCGACACTATTTGTTAGAGAAATTTTAACATGTCTGGATACCTCACAAATGGCGCCAGCATTTGTAAGGGCATAGGTTAGGTTAGGATAGGTTTAAGTGGAAGTCTGTCATCAAACTCACTTAGATGTTTTCGTCCATTTTGATACCACAGGAACTGAAGAAGGAAAATGCTTTCTAGTTCCTACCGTTGAACCATCCAGATCGCTTTAGAAAGCCCAATAACCTGCGAATGTTCACATACGCTAAGTCAGACAGGTTCTCAAAGAAATGAGAACCAAAATTGTAACTCCTTATGGCTGCTTGAGCGAGACTCTTCGATGACCTCACACCTTCTGCAAAAGTCGTTGCTGGCAACCATCAGTCTGTCAGTACGTTTTCCGATTAGACAGTGACCTGTCATGACGGATACAATGACTGAGACGTCTGTTCTAGCCAATGATAGCAAAGCAGTAAACCTCTTCAAGTCTAGATTAAGCCACATAGTTTAGGAATGCTCACAGCCTCCTCTTTGTGACATCTATCATTCCTGAAAATTTAGCTTACATGTCGTTAGAGGCATAACCACAGATTCCAGTATCCCTAAAATGTGAAGGGTAGTTTCTAGTCTCGTAATCTCGCCCGCTTTACGATTCCCTGGGATATCTGTGTGGCCCGGCACCCAGAACAGGTGAATTTTGAACTGTTCGGCCATCTCGTTGAGAGATCCGCAACAGTCGGGTGCAGTTTTTGTAAGCGGTGAACATTTTTGTACCCTACACCACCACTGTGGTATTATTATTATAACTTAGTGAATTTGTTTCTAACACCTAGAATGAAGAGAGCTAGACCCATTGATAACTATACCGATCGACTCAGAATCACTTTCTGGTTCAATTTAGCTATGTTCGCCTGTCAATATTTATTTGTATTCAAATATTGAAATAAAAACAAGTAAGAGCGTGCTAAGTTCGGCCGGGCCGAATCTTATATACCCTTCACCATTGATCGCATTTGTATATGCGCGCTATCGCTTTTTACACAAACATAGCATATTGAATAAGAACTGTTATGCTATTGGAACTATATCAAGTTATAGTCCGATTCGGACCATAAATGAATGCTGAACACTGTAGAAGTCATTGTGTAATATTTCAGTTCATTCGGATAAGAATTGCGCCTTGTAGGGGCTCAAGAAGCAAAATCGGGAGATAGGTTTATATGGAAGCTGTATCGAGCTATTGATTGATTCAGACTATATTAAACTCGTATATTGAAGGTCATGAGAGAAGCTGTTGTACACAAATTCAGCCAAATCGATGAGAATTGCGCCCTCTAGAGGTTCAAGAAGTCAAGATACCAGATCTGTTTATATGGCAGCTATATCAGGTTCTATACCGATTTACGCTATACTTGGCACAGTTATTGGAAGTCATAACAAAACACCTCATGCAAAATTTCAGCCAAATCGGATGAGAATTTCGCGCTCTATTGGCTCAAGAAATCAAGATCCAAGATCGGTCTACATGACAGCTATACCAGATTATGAACCGATTTGAATTATACTTAGCACAGTTGTTGAAAGTGATACCAAAACACTATATGCAAAATTTTAGTTAAATCCGACGAGAATTGCGTGCTCTAGAGGCTCAAGAAGTCAAGACCCAAGATCGGTTTATATGGCAGCTATATAAAAACATAGACCGATAAAAACCATACTTAGCGTAGTTATTGGAAGTGTTACCAAAACACTACGTGCAAAATTTCAGTTAAATCGGACTAGAATTGCGCCCTCTAGAGGCTCAAGAAGTCAAGACACAAGATCGGTTTATATGGCTGCTTCATCAAAACATGGACCGATTTAAACCATACTTAGCATAGTTGTTGGAAGTGATACCCAACCACTAAGTGCAATTTCAATAAAATCGGATAAGAATTGCGCCTTCTAGAGGCTGAAGAAGTCAAGACCCAAGATCGGTTTATATGGCAGCTATTTCAAAACATGGACCGAATTGGCCCATTTACAATACCAACCGACCTACACTAATAAAAAGTATTGGTGCAAAATTTCAAGCTGCTAGCTTTACTCCTTCGAAAGTTAGCGTGCTTTCGACGGACAGACGGACGGACAGATGGACGAACATGGCTAGATCGTCTTAAAATGACATGACGATCAAGAATATATATACTTTATGGGATCTTAGACGCATATTTCGAGGTGTTACAAACAAAATGACGAAATTAGTATACAACCATTCTATGGTGGAGGGTATAACAAGTAAAAGCGTGCTAAGTTCGGCCAGGCCGAATCTTTTATACCCTCCACCATGGATCGTATATGTCGAGCTCTTGCCACGGTATCTCTTTAAGGGAAACAAAGGATAAAAGAAAAGAATTGCTATGTTATTGGAACAATATCAAGTAATGGTTCACTTCGGACCAAAATTGAACTGGATATTGGAGACCATAGTAGAAGTCATTTTGTAAAATTTCATCCAAATCTAGTAAGAATTGCGCACTTTAGGGCTGAAGGATTAAAATTGGGAAATCGGTTTATAGGGGAGCTGCATTAGGCAATAAACCGATTCATGACATTTTCGGCACGTATATTATATTTAAGGTCATAAGAGAAGCCGTTTTACAATATTTCAGCCAAATCGGATAGGAATTGCTCCCTGTAGTGGCTCCAGAAGTCAAGACCCCAGATCGGTTTATATGGCAGCTATATCAGGTTATATACCAATTTGAACTATTCTTAGCACAGTTATTGAAGGTCATAACAAAACACCTCATGCAAAATTGCAGCCAAATTAGATAATAATAGCGTCCTCTAGTGGCTCAAGAAGTCAAGACCCCAAATCGGTTTAAATGGCAGCTATATCAGGTTATCGACCGATTTGCATAATACTCAGCACAGTTGTCATAACAAAACTTGCAAATATTCAGCAAAATCGGATAAGAATTGTGCCCTCTAGCGACTCAAGAAGTCAAGATCCCAGATCGGTTTATATGGCGGCTATATCAAAACGTGGATCAATATAGCGCATTAACAATCCCAACCGACCTACACTAATAAGAAGTATTTGTGCAAAATTTCAAGCGACTAGCTTTACTCCTTCGAAAGTTAGCGTGCTTTCTACAGACAGACGGACGGACGGATGAACGGACGGATGGACGGACGGATGGACGGACGGACATGGCTAGTTCGTCTTAAAATGTCATGAAGATCAAGAATATATATATACTTCATGGGGTCTTAGACGAATATTTCGAGGAGTTACAAACAGAATGACGAAATTAGTATACCCCCATCCTATGGTGGAGGGTATAATAAAGACAATATTAGATCCCATTGTACAAAATTTCAACCAGATTGGACAAGAATTGCGCCCTATGGGGGCTCAAGAAGTAAAATCGGGAGAACAGTTTATACGGGAGCTATATCAGGTTATTGGCCGATTTAGACCATATTTGGCACATTGTTAGAGCTCATAGGTACAGTGGCTGGGCCAAATTTTGGCAAAATGGGATAAAAATTACGTCCTCTAAAGGCTCAAGAAATAAAATCGGGAGATTGGTTTATATGGGAGCTATATCAGCTCTTAGGCCGATTCGAACCACATTTGGTACATCTATTAAATGTTATAGAAGACGTTATAGAACAAAATTTCAGCCAAATCCGATAGAACTGCGCTTTCTAGAGGCTTAAGGAGTGAAATAGGGAGGTCGGTTTATATGGGAGCTGTATCAGGTTTTGGGCAGATTTTATCCATGTGTAGCACGTAAATTGGAGTTTATTGGAGAAGTCATTGTGCAACATTTCAGCAAAATCGGATAAGAATTGTGCCTTCTAGAGGGTCAAAAACTCAAATCGGAAGATCAGTTTATATGGGAGTTATATCTAAATATGCACCGATATGGCCCATTTACAATCCCAACTGATCATACAAATTGGAAGTATTTGTGGAACTGGTAAGCTTCACTCCTTCCAAAGTTAGCGTGATTTCTACAGACATACGGACATGGCTAGATCGAGTTAAAATGTCAAGGCGATCAAGAATATAAACGGTAATTTTTTAGCTTTTATCTTTTTTGCAACACTGGTTTAAATAGCACATGTACGTTTCGTGTTTTGTTTCACTGGCAAACATCTTCAAATTGGTCTTTAATTTAATCATATATCGTCTTACAAACGAACAACGCTTGCAAATTATTGAATTTTATTATCAGAATGCGTGCTCTGAAAGAAAGTTCATCGCGGTTCAACGAAGTTCATTTTATGCTCAATGGGTACGTACATAAGCAGAATTGTCGATTTTGAAGTGCAGATCAGCCAGAAGCATTGCAAGAGCTACCAATGCATCCAGAAAAAGTCGTTGGTGCGGTTGCGGGGTGGTTACATCATTGAACGGTGCTTGTTTAAAGATAATCGTAACGTAACTGTAAATGGTGAGCGCTACCGTGAGATTATATCCAACTTTTTTTTGCCCAACGCCAAAGAGCTTGGCCTGGTGGTTAAAACAAGACGGTGCCACATGTCATACAGCACGCGTAACAATGGACATATTGAGAGGCGAGTTAAGTGAACATTTTATTTTATGTTCGGGACCGGTAAATTGGCCACCTAGATCGTGCGATTTAACGCCATTAGACTATTTTTTGGGGGCTATACTAAAGCTCATATCATACAGACAAGCACGCTTCAATTGACGCATAGGAAGACAACATTGAAGCATTTATTCGTGAGATACCGGCCGACATATTGGAAAGAGTATGCCAAAACTGGATTAAGCGGATGGTCCATTTGAGGCGCAATCACGGTCATCATTTGCATGAAATATAATACGTCGAACAAAATTTCGGTCAAATCTGTTTGCAGTTGTGGTGACATATGGTGGTGAAAATTAGGAAGTAAGTTGAAGAGTGTCCAAAAAAACAAAAACAAGTAAAAGCGTGCTAAGTTCGGCCGGGCCGAATCTTATATACCCTCCACCATGGATCGCATTTGTCGACTTCTTTTCCCGACATCTCTTCTTAGGCAAAAAAGGATATAAGAAAAGAGTTGCTCTGCTATTAAAACGATATCAAGATATGGTCCGGTTCGGACCACAATTAAATTATATGTTGGAGACCTGTGTAAAATTTCAGCCAATTCGTATAAGAATTGCGCCCATTGGGGCTCACGAAGTAAAATAGAGAGATCGATTTATATGGGATCTGTATCGGGCTATAGACCTATTCAGACCATAATAAACACGTTTGTTGATGGTCACGAGAGGATCCATCGTACAACATTTCAGGCATATCGGATAATAATTGCGACCTCTAGGGGTCAAGAAGTCAAGATCCCAGATCGGTTTATATGGCAGCTATATCAGGTTATGAACCGATTTGAACCTTATTTGACACAGTTGTTGAAAGTAAAAATAAAATACGTCATGCAAAATTTCGGATAAATCGGATAAGAATTGCGCCCTCTAGAAGCTCAAGAAGTCAAATCCCCAGATCTGTTTATATGACAGCTATATCAGGTTATGGGCCGATTTAAACCATACTTGGCACAGTTGTTGGGTATCATAACAAAACACGTCGTGCGATATTCCATTCCAATCGGATAAGAATTGCGCCCTCTAGAGGCTCAAGAAATCAAGACCCAAGATCGGTTTATATGGCAGCTATATCAGGTTATGAACCGATTTGAACCATACTTAGTACAGTTGTTGGATATAATAACAAAACACGCCGTGCAAAATTTCATTCCAATCGGATAAGAATTGCGCACGCTAGAGGCTCAAGAAGTCAAGACCCAAGATCGGTTTATATGGCAGCTATATCAGGTTATGGACCGATTTGAACCATACTTGGCACAGTTGTTGGATATCATAGCAAAACACGTCGCGCAAAATTTCATTCCAATCGGATACGAATTGCGCACTCTAGAGGCTCAAGAATTCAAGACCCAAGATCGGTTTATATGGCAGCTATATCAAAACATGGACCTATATGGCCCATTTACAATACCAAACGACCTACACTAATAAGAGGTATTTGTGAAAAATTTCAAGCGGCTAGCTTTACTCCTTCGGAAGTTAGCGTGCTTTCGAAAGACAGACGGACGGACGGACGGACGGACGGACATGGATAGATTGACATAAAATTTCATGACGATCAAGAATATATATACTTTATGGGGTCTCAGACGAATATTTCGAGTAGTTACAAACAGAATGACGAAATTAGTATACCCCCCATCTTATGGTGGAGGGTATAAAAAACCAAAAATATTTTTGTTGAAATGTATACCCTCAATTTTTTTTCTTTTGATTTCAATAAGAAATAAAATGCGATCAGTTAACAATAACCCGTGGTGCTGCTACGTTCAAAATTGGATATAGTGCTTTCTAAGGAATCCCTTCGAGTACTTAAGGCCCTAGCCTGAAATTGTTAAATTGTACAGATTTACAGCAGCTGTTAGTGAAGGATATAAGGAGAAATCGTCCACACCGAAAGTGCCCAGTGTCCTCAGAAAAAGTTATTCCAGAGCTTTCTCACCTGCCCCTGGATGCGTACGGAAGCTCATGATGTCAAGATCAAACGAATCTTATGAGGATGAACTCCTGGTAGAAACAGAACACGAGGCTAAAAGAACAGTGTTGAAAGTTCTCCCCCTTACCCTAATTTTCAGAAACCCCAGATCTCGGAGATGGGTGGTGAAATTTAAGCGAAATTTTGTATGCTCTCATATAGTACCCTACAAATAAAAATTTGGTATCCATATTTCGGATGGGGTACCTAGGGGGGCTGCTCCACCCTAAAACCTACCAAACATATACTTAGACCAATCACGACAATATGGGACTCAAATTAAAGGAATTTAGGATAAGAAAACGTATCTAATACCAAGTGCTAGGGGGACCACCCCAGGCCCAAAAACACCCCTAAATCGGGCATATTTACCGACCATGGTAATATGGGACTCAAAAGAAAGGTATTTGCGAGTAGAATACGAATCTGATTTCCAAATATGGGACCACGTTTCTGGGGGTCCACCCATTCCCCAAAACACCCCCCAAACAGGACTTATTTACTGACCATGGGAATAAGGGATTTAAATAAAAGGTATTTGAGTGTAGAATTAGAATCTGATATCCAATTATGAGACCAAGTGTTTGGGGGGCCGCCTCTCCCTAAAAGCCTCCCCCAAAGGTAACACATTTACGACCATAGCCACATGGGGCTCAAATGAAAGGTCTATGGGAGTAGAATACGAATTTGATAGGAGCATGTATTTAGGGCATCACCCCTTCCCCAAAACACCCCCAAAGGGAAACAATTTTTCGACCATGCCAACATGTGGCTCTAATGAAAGGTATTTGAGATTAGAAAACTAATTTGATAACCTATTTTGGGGCCATGTGTTTGGGGGACGCCTGATCCTGTAAACTCATCTTAAGCCAATGGCAATATGGGGTTTAAATAAATTGTATTCGAGAGAAGAGCACGATGCTGAAATTTTTGCAGGACCAAGTATCTGGGGACCACCTCTCCCCCGAAAACACCACTAAATCAGACATCATGAGAATATCGGGCTGAAATGAAGTATTTTAAGAATGGAATACACCTTACATCCAAAGTTAAATTCGTAGGCCAATAAAGATCACATGGGATTCAGATAAAGGCACTGATATTGTTAAACTGTTAGTCAAGCGATATACTATTTTCGTAGCATGGTATTTCACTACAAGTTCTTTAATTGTCGAAAACTTTTGTTCCATATAAAGTAAAAGAAGGCGCTGCGGAGCGGGCCCGGGTCAGCTAGTTCTAAATAGAAACGAAAATAAACCCCATTAGTCTAATGTGGACACAGTTCAAATAGGTTAGGTTTAAAAAGGGATGCAGATATCAATCCGCCTCATGCCACTATGGACTACACCAATACCAGTATTCGGCTTGTTGTGCGCTCTTAAACTAACAAGTAAGAGCGTGCTAAGTTCGCCCGGGCTGAATCTTATATACCCTCCACCATTGATCGCATTTGTCGAGTTCTATGCGCGGTATCTCTTTTTAGACAAAAATACAATATTGAATAAGAATTGTTATGCTATTGGAGCTATATCAAATTATAGCCCGATTCGGACCATAAATAAATGCTGAATTTTGTAGAAGTCATTGTTTAATATTTCAGTTCATTTGGATATGAATTGCGCCTTCTAGGGGCTCAAGAAGCAAAATCGGCAGATAGGTTTATATGGGAGCTGTATCAAGCTATTAATCGATTCAGACCATATTAGACATGTATGTTGAAGGTCATGAGAGAAGCCATTGTACAAAATTTCAACCAAATCGGATGAGAATTGCGCCCTCTAGAGGTTCAAGAAGCCAAGATCTAAGATCAGTTTATATGGCAGCTATATCAGGTTCTATACCGATGTACGCCATACTTAGCCCATTTATTGGAAGTCATAACAAAACACCTCATGCAAAATTTCAGCCAAATCGGATGAGAATTACGCGCTCTAGAGGCTCAAGAAGTCGAGACCCAAGATCGGTTTATATGGCAGCTATATAAAAACATGCATCGATTTAAACCATACTTACCAAAACACTACGTGATCGGTTTATATGGCAGCTATATCAAAACATGGACCGATTTGCAATACCAACCGACCTACACTAATGAAAAGTATTTGTGCAAAATTTCAAACGGCTAGCTTTACTCCTTCGAAAGTTAGCGTGCTTTCGACAGACAGACGCACGAACGGACAGACGGACGTACATGGCTTGATCCACCTAAAATGACATGACAATCAAGAATACATATACTTTATGGGGTCTTGGACACATATTTCGGGGTATTACAAGCAGAATGACGAAATTAGTATACCCCATCTTATGGTGGAGGGTATAACATGTAAAAAGGCGTTAAGTTCGGGCGAGAAAAACTTTGGATACCCACCACCTCGGGTATATATGTAATCCACCTTTCATCAAAATCCAGTAAAAATTGCATACCTTATGTCCCATAACAGTTATATCGAAATATGACCCAATTTGAACCAAATATTAAAAATTACAAGTCATTGACCAATATTTTGTTATACATCAATTGTGTATAACAAAATATTTGTCATTTTAGTAGCTATATCTAAAAATAAACCGATCTGAACCATATACGACACGAATTTCGAAAAGCCTAACATAAGTCGCTGTGTCAAATTCAAGTGAAATCGGATTATAAATGTGCCTTTTATGGGGCCAAGACTTTAAATCGAGATATCGGTCTATATGGCAGCTATATGCAAATCTTGATCGATCTAGACCAAATTGGAGAAATATGTGGAGGGGTTTACCAAACTCTCTGTCCCAAATTTCTGCAACATCGGACAGTAAATGCGCCTTTCATGGCCCCAAACATTAAATCGAGAGATCGGTCTATATGGCAGCTATATTCAAATCTGGCCCAATCTGAGTGAAATTGAAGAAGGATGTCGAAGGGCCTATCACAACTCACTGGCCCCAATTGCGGCGACATCAGACAATAAAGACGCTATTTATGGCCCCAAAACCTAAAACCGAGAGATGGCCTATATGGCTGCTATATCCAAATTTTGATCGATCTGTGCCATAATGCAGAAGTATGTGCCATAATGCAGGAGTATGCAGAAGTATTAGTGAAATACCTTGCTACGAAAATAGTATATCGCTTGACTAACAGTTTAACAATATAAGGGCCTTTATCTGAATCCCATATGATCTTTATTGGTCTTCGAATTTAAGTGTTTTAGGGGGAGAGGTGGTCCACCAGATACTTGGCCCTGAAAAAATATCAGCATTGTGTTCTTCTCTCAAATACCATTTATTTAAATCCCATATTGCCATTGGCTTAAGAGGAGTTTACAGGATGAGGCGTCCCCAAACACACGGCTCCAAAATAGGTTACCAAATTCGTTTTCTAATCTCAAATGCCTTTCAATTGAGCCACATATTGGCATGGTTGAAAATTTTTTCCCTTTGGGAGTGTTTTGGGAAAGGGGTGATGCCCTAAATACATGGTCCTACATTTGGATATCAAATTCGTATTCTACTCCCAAAAACCTTTATTTGAGCCCCATACTGCGATGGTCAATAAAAGATTGCTGTTTGTGGGGTATTTTGGGGTCAATTCTTGCGAAAATGGGTATAAATTCCCCCCATACATTTAATATAAGCTCCACATTGACATGGTGGGTAAATAAACCCGATTTAGGGGTGTTTTGGCGATTGGGGTGGTCCCCCAAACACTAAGCCCGGAAAATATATCAGCAATGTAGTCTATTCTCAAATATCTATATATCATTTATTTGAACCCCATATTGCCATTGCCCTCCTTATTGCAAAAGTCAGCAAATATCTGTGGTTTGGGGTATTGGCCCTAAAAACTATGAATATTTAGTTCCACTCTCTTTAAGACCCAAATTGTCTTGATAAGCGAATACGTCTTATTTGGGGGTTGTTATGGTGGTGGGACATCCGCTAGACAGTTGGCCCCTAATGTTGATATCAAACACGTGGTCTACTCCCATATTTGAGCCCCATATTTCCATAGTAGGCAAACATGACCGGCTTGGGGGTGTTTTGGGAGATGGGCGGCCACTCAGTGAGTTGGCCTTGAAAACATATATCGGATTCGTGTTCCACTTTAAAAACCCTCTTATATGAGCCTCATATAGCAATTGTCAGAAAATTCTTACTATTTGGGTGGTGTTGTGGGTGTGGGGTGGCCTCATAGACACTTTTATCGAATATTGATATCAAATTCGGGCTTTACTCCCAAAGACCTTTGATTTGAGCCCCATATTGCTATGATCGTAAATTTGTCCCCTTTGGGGGATGTTTTTGGGGAGAGGCGGCCCCCCAAACACTTGGTCCATATTTGGATATAAGATTCGTATTCTACATTCAAATACCTTTTATTTAAGTCCCATATTCCCATGGTCAGTAAATAAGTTCTGTTTGGGGGGGTGTTTTGGGAAAGGGGTGGACCCCCAGAAATGTGGTCCCACATTTGGATATCAGATTCGTATTCTACTCGCAAATACTATTAATTTGAGTCCCATATTGCAATGGTCGGTAAATATGTCCGTTTTAGGGGTGCTTTGGGGCTTGGGTTGGTCTCCCTAGCACTTGGTCTGACAATTGGATATCAGATACGTTTTCTTATCCTAAATACCTTTCATTTGAGTCCCATATTGTCGTGATTGATCTAAATATGTGTTTGGTAGGTTTTAGGGTGGGCAGCCCCCCTAGGTACCCCATCCGAAATTAGGATACCAAATTTTTATTTTTAGGGTACCATATGAGAGCACACAAAATTAAATCGCACCACCCATCACCGAGATCTGGCGTTTCTGAAAATTAGGGTAAAGGGGAGGGAAAATTACCCTATTTTCACCACGGGGTCATTATGCACCATCTGTGAAAGTTTCAAGAAAATCGGTTCAACCGTTTCTGAATCTATAAGGAAAACATAATATACAAACAGACAAACAAACACAAATTGATTTTTATACCCTCCACCATAGGATGGGGGGTATACTAATTTCGTCATTCTGTTTGTAACAACTCGAAATATTCGTCTGAGACCCCATAAATTATATATATTCTTGATCGTCGCGACATTTATGTCGATCTAGCCATGTCCGTCCGTCTGTCCGTCCGTCCGTCCGTCTGTCCGTCGAAAGCACGCTAACTTCCGAAGGAGTAAAGCTAGCCGCTTGAAATTTTGCACAAATACTTCTTGTTAATGTCGGTAGGTATTGTAAATGGGTCATATCTGTCCTTGTTTTGATATAGCTGCCATATAAACTGATCTGGGGTCTTGACTTAATGAGCCTCTGGAGTGCGCAATTCTTATCCGATTGGAATGAAATTTTGCACGACGTGTTTTGTTACGATATCCAACAACTGTGCCAAGTATGGTCCAAATCGGTCCATAACCTTATATAGCTGTCATATAAACCGATCTTGGGTCTTGACTTCTTGAGCCTCTAGAGGCGGAATTCTTATCCAATTTGAATGAATTTTGGCACGTAGTATTTTGTAATGATATCCAACAACTGTGCCAAATATGGTTCAAATCGGTTCATAACCTGATATAGCTGTCATATAAACAGATCTGGGGACTTGACTTCTTGAGCTTCTAGAGGGCGCAATTTCTCTCCGATTTGGCTGAAATTTCGCAAGACGTTTTTTTTATGGTTACTTTCAACAACTATGTCAAATAAAGTACAAGTCGGTTCATAACCTGATATAGCTGCCATATAAACCGATCTGGGATCTTGACTTCTTGAGCCTCTAGAGGTCGCAACTATTATCCGATTTGCCTGAAATTTTGTACGACGGATCCTCTCATGACCATTGACATACGTGTATATTATGGTCTGAATCGGTCTATAGCCCGATACAGCTCCCATATAAATCGATCTGTCTATTTTACTTATTGAGCCCCCAAAGGGCTCAATTCTTATTCGAATTGGCTGACATTTTACTCAGGTCTCCAACATAAAATTTAATTGTGGTCCAAACCGGACCATATCTTGATATCGCTCTTATAGCAGAACAAATCTTTTCTTATATCCTTTTTTGCCTAAGAAAAGATGCCGGGAAAAGAACTAGACAAATGCGATCCATGGAGGAGGGTATATAAGATTTGGCCCGGCCGAACTTAGCACGCATTTACTTGTTATATATAAGATAGCGGCCATATAGACCGATCAGTCAATTCAGGGTCGTAAGCTCACAAAAGTCACATTTATTACCAAATTTCGCTGAAATTTAAAGCAGATGGATGCACTAGGCCACCCGAAATCCAAACCAAATTTGGTCGAGATTGGATCTTGAAATGAAAGAGGGAGATTATAGTCTTCGGTGAGGATGGCAAAATCCGCATCGTATGGGTGCCGGGCTCTAGCGGAGTAAGGGGAAACAAGGTGGACTTGGCTGTAAGGGCCATAGGACAGCTTCAATTAATTTGTGAAACCTTTTAGACCGATTCAGTCCAAAGTGCTTGTGCAGAATAGGTGCGGAAAGAGATAGTATGAATAATGTTGGAACATTTCCTATGACAATGGCCGGCTTTCGCGGTCAACAGACTCGAGCACTTAGGTGCGGATACCACACTAGACTAAGGGATGATTAGGCATATGGTTAATGATTAGAGATATAGTGAATGATAAGGGATTTAATGAGCAGCACGGGATTCTTGTTACTTTGTGTTACTTTTCGCTAGGAAGAGCGCACAACAAGCCTATTGCTGATTCAGGTTTATATCCATAGTGGCATGGAGCGGATTGTAATCATCGCCATCTTCTTTAACCTAACCTTAACTACGTCATTATGCAATCCTTCAAGAAGTAATGGTTGTGAGCATTAAATTATTTTTTTTGACCAAACTTAATGCTGTTTTTAATCGCTTAGCAAAGATTCATATCATTCAATCGATTCTACAATTTCCAGTGGAATGAAAAATCTAATATGGTTATGAAAATTCGGATTAAAGGAATGTTTTTGTTTATGTCGAAATGAAATTCCACTTCTAAAAATAGAACACATATTATTGTAACAATTTCGATAAAATGGAGAAATGGTTCACTCTGAAAGCCAAATTCCATTTGCCACTAAGTTTCTAGTTGAAATGTGGAATAGCAATCTCGTTAATCGCATTAGAGTATTTCCACTGCATTGTAACAAAAATATACGATGCTCACAAACATACTTATGCAGCGATTTTGAAAAATGTTTTACTTCATATGAACCGTTCTGGATAATCATGAAAATAGGATTGTTACTCCATTGTAAAGGGTATTGTTAGTTCGTTTATTACAAAAAATTAAATAAAAATCAATCAGTTCGCCAGAGCCGAAGATTGGATACTCATGTTTCTAAAGCTATATATTTGTTTACTATATTCAACACGGATCTCTAGGTGCTAATACAATATACTACTCTAAATTTGAGCAAAATCGTGCCAGCAGTTTCGCGTAAGCTACTCTGGAGACCAGTGCAGATTTCTTTAGATAATTCCAAATTCTCTTCCGCAGACTTCCTCTTAACTACTTTGGGTTTACATCCACTTTAGTATTCGCCAGACTTAAGCTTCCTTTAAATTCTGGGAGCTACCTACAAATCTGTACCGATATCTCGTTTCTTCCCAAAGTATTCGAGACAGACAGATGAATGCATTGCGAATTGTTGCGCTCAAAATAGATAACCTTTTAACTCCACATTGCAATTTCATATATGCTTCGCAATTTCAATTTATTGTATAAATGTGTCCTGTTTGTGCTTGTAAACGAAATGCAAATATTTGTGCAACAAATTGTTGTTAAAGCAAAATGGGATAAAGATTTATTTGGCTAAGGTAAATACTTCAACGACAGCGGTATTTGTGACATAAGAAAAAATGTAAGCAAAGCTTTCATGTGGAAGCCAAGGTGGATTTAAGAGGGTGCGGATATTAATCATTGTCATGGGTCCGTTGGACATACACCTAAGCCAGTAGTCGGCTTGTTGTGTGCTCTAAATACTAAAAAGTAACTTTCAAAAAGAAAATCTAAGTCGGGAATTTCGTGCTATTGTATTTACAAAATTTCTTATTGTTTTTTATACCACGCCCCTAAGTTGGTTCATGTCTGGTACTGTGTCCCCTCCTTAGTGCCTAGTAATGACAAAGGAAATGCTTCAACGTCTCATAATTTTCCCACATGCCCTTCAGATGCTATCACTTTACGTACCTATTTTCCATAAGTGACCTCGTAGTCCTATATATGCTGTTATGAAAGCTATTCTACCCCCCCTTCTTACTTCCTTTCAATAATAGCCTCGTCTTCTCACGATCCGGATGCGTGTTTGTAGCCTATGCCCTTATGTCGCCTATGCCCTTAAGAAGGATTACGTCGACCCAATGGCTTAGGGTTAACTAAGTTTATTGACGGCAGTCCTCTGGCCTTCACTGTCAAATCGTGTTCTCTTTCCTTCCCCCTTTCTTCGCTATGGACCGCCTCCGCAACGATGATAATCGTGCCATGCTCAGAGAAGGCTTTAATCTCCTGTTTACACTCCAAGACAATTCGTGTCCTTACCGTCTAGATGTAACTGTCCTGATGGCCAGTTTACTGTCCGGGAAGATGTTCACACTCGTTAACGACACACAATTCCGCGCATTCCCGTGATAGATGTTCGTGTCCTAACCGTCTAGTTTTTATTCACTGATGGCCAGATTCCTTTCCGTAACGATGTTCAGACTCGGAGTCCTTGCGTTTACGACACACAATTCCGCGCATGCCCGTGATCAATGTTCGTGTCCTAACCGTCTAGTTGTTATTTCCTTCATGGCCAGTTTTCTTTCCGTGACACCACCGTGATAACACCACACCACTTCATTCATTCTACGATCACACAGATCTCTGTCTGCAGGACCGTGGTTTGGTCATATACTCTCAGGCCTACTTGGTCTGCTAGCTTTGATATATATGTGTAGCATGAACTTTACCAGAGTTCCGTCAACACACGACTGTGGGGAAGGCAACAGTGCCTTGTACTCAACCTCAAGTATCGTCTCAGGTATCTGATCGAAAACCTCTTCTAATCCATCCGGGCTTCCTATTTTCGCCTCCAATTTACCGCAATGGTATGACCTGTTCCTATTCTCTGTCCATTCTCCTATCGCACAGTGGGCCGAACGACGACAAAATTAGAAATATTTCCACAACTTTTTACCTGGTGGTTTGAGGGGTTAAAAATGTTAAAGACATTTGTAGAAGAGGACATAGGTTTTCATGAAAATGTTTTAAATAGGTCTAATAAAACTCCCCGTTGCAAATTTCAGCAAAATCGGATGAAAAAATACGCATTTTATAAGTTTTTGATATATAATTCAAAGATTTCTCCATATTGCAGCTATACCAATCTCCAAATTAAATATCTTAAGCTTATGAGATGCGTATTTTTTTATAAGATTTGGCTTTCTAACGCTTTGCCGAATATTGTCCAGATCAGTCCAACTTAAGGTTTAATTCACATACAAACGTACCCCCGATTTTTAGTATTCTTGATCTAGAAACTTCATTTTTACCCCAAATTTTCTACAATTGAACATTTTCTAGGCATTTAAAATCAAATAATAATTGCTAATAATCTGCCAAATCAGATAATATATGCGCCTGCTGTATCAGGATATAAACCGATTTCCACCATACTTGGCAAGGTTGTTGGAATCCAAAATGAAACACTTCGTGCAAAATATCAGCCAAATCAGATAAGAATTGTGCCCCCTGGAAGCTCAAGAAGTCAATATCTTATATCGGTTTATATGGCAGCTATACCAAAATATGGACCGATTTGGCCCACTTACAATCCCAAACGACCTACACTTATAAGAAGTATTTGTGCAAAATTTCAAGCCGCAAGTTTTACACCTTTGAAAGTAAACGTGCTTTCGACAGACGGACGGATGTGGCTAAATCGACTCAGAATGTCAGGATGACCAAGAATATATGTACTTTGTTGGGTCTCAGATCAATATTTCGATGTGTTACAAATGGTATGATGAAATTAGTATACCTCCCACCTATCATGGAGGGTATAACAATCGGTCGTAATGGGCTTAAGACAACAGGGTGGATTGATATCTAAATGAGTCAAGTTAGCAATAAAAACTTTTCCTAATACCTCCCCTTTATGAAAATATATCGCTTTCGATATATAGGAACCGAACAAGCATGATCAAGCGACCGGTTTATATGGCAGCTATATCAGGTTATAGACCGGTTTGAACCGTATTTGGCACAGTTATTGGGAGTCATAACAGAACACAACATGCAAAAATTTCAGCCAAATCGTTCAAAAATTGCAGCTGGTATGGGCTCGAGAAGTGAAATCCGGAGATCGGTTTTTATGGGAGCTACTTCAGGTTATAGACCGATTTTCACTGTAGTTGCACAGATATTGGAAGTCATAATAGAACACTACATGCAAAATTTTCAACCAAATTGGACAAAAATTGCGGCTTGTGGGGGCTCAAGAAGCCAAATAGGAAGATTGGTTTGTATGGGAGCTATATGTAGATCTGAACCGATACATCCCATTTACAATCCTCAACGACCTACATTTAGCTTTACGCGTTCGACCGCTATTGACATGGCTAGATCGACTCAAAACGTCGAAACGATCTAGAATATATATACTTTATGGGGTCTTAGACTAATATTTCGAGGTGTTACAAATGGAATGACGAGATTAGTATGCCCCCCTTCTATGGTGGGGAATATATAAAATATTAATACCCTACATTACTACTGTGGTACAGGGTATTATAACTTAGTGAATTAGTTTGTAACACCCAAAAGGAAGAGAGATAGACCCATTGATAAGTAAGCCGATGGACTCAGAATCACTTTCTGATTCGATTTAGCTATGACCGTCTGTCTGTCCGTCTGTCCATGTTTATTTGTGTACAAACTACAGGTCGCAAGTTTCATCCGATTGTCTTCAAATTTGGTATGGGCATGTTTTTCGGCCTAGAGACGAAGCCTATTGAGATTGGAAAAAATCGGTTCAGATTTGGATATAGCTTCCACGTATATGTTCGACCGATTTGTAGTAATAATGCAATAAAATAGTCATTTGTCTACCGATTCTCTCGAAATTTGGCAGAAAGGACTTTCTTATAACACCTAATTTTGAATTTTATAGAAATCAGTTCAGATTTGGATATAGCTCCCATATATATGTTCGTCCGATTTGCAGTAATACCGCAATAAAATGGACATTAGTTAACCGATTCTCTTGAAAATTTTGCAGGAAGGATTTCCTTATGATTCTCGATATTACTGGTGAATTTCATAGAAATCTGTTCAGATTTAAGTATATAAATAGGTATATAAATATATATCGCCCGATTTTCACTCCTGACCCACTGCAAGCGCATTTATTGACCAATCTTACCAAAATTTTGTACAACGCTTTTCTCGACGATTTCCACACTATCCACTAAGTTTGATCAAAATCGGTTCAGATTTAGATATAGCTCCCATCTCCCGTCATTTGTCAACCGTAGTTATTACATTTTGAACATATTTGCTTTACTCTAAATTTGATACAGTAATTTTAATAACCAATCTGAATACATCCGCCGAGGTCCGTCAAAATTGGTTCAGAATTATATATAGTCCTACTTTTGTATTTTAAGGGTAGGTTTAGGGTATTATAAAGTCGGCACCGCCCGACTTTTGACTTTCCTTACTGCTTTTCATATTGAAAACGAGGCCATTTATGAATTGCTAAAGATATTGAAATGATTGACATGGCACAACTTATGTGAAATTGCCAGTATATGGTTTAAAAACTGACGGAGTTATTTAGAAAACACTGAAAAAGCCCAAACAAATCTTAGATATTTTATTAAATTAAAACTATTTGTACCTCGTTAACTGTTTACGATGTCTTGGTAAATTAAACTTGTTTTTTTAAATCTTTTCAAGTTCTTTCTTCAGAGTCCTTAATCATGCAAATCTGTTCAGTAGATGAAAAGTTATAGCCTGTGAAGGTTAGAGAAGTGTCTTTGTCTCTCACCCCGAGTTATAGATATAGACTAACAACATTTTCCTAAAAGCCTGTGACCTCGATAAATGATTAGAACATTTTTTACCGCCCAGATCAACTGGTAAAAAGTTGTGGACTTATTTCCAATTTTTTCGCCATTTGGAGTCAGTGGCCTCAACGTCAAAAGCTTCAGCGATGAGGCTCATTTCTGACTGAATGGATTCGGGATACTGGTCACTTACTCCAAAAGTCATCATTGCATCCCGTAAAAATTACAGTTTGGCTCGGATTATGGGCCGGCGGCATCACTGGCGCATTACTGTGAATGAGAATCGCTACCGTTCAACGATAAAAGAATATTTTTGGCCCCAGTTGGATGATATGGGCTTGGAGGACATGTGGTTCCAACAGGACGGCGCCACAAGCCACGCAGCTAATGTAGCAATAAATTTACTGGAAACCAAGTTTGGAGAACGTGTTATCTTACGAAATTGTCAGTCGAGTGAACGCCTCCGTCGTGCGATTTGACGTTGTTAGACTATTTCCTGTGGGGCTACGTTAAGTCTATGGTCTATGCCAACAAGCCAGCGACGATTGATGAACTTCGTTCGAATATCGAACACGAAATTGGAACAGTATCGGTCGATTTATGCTTGAAAACCGTCGAATTTGGGTTCAGCGTCTGGACTTCTGCAAGCGTGCTATTAGTGGACATGCAAAAGAAATCAAGTTCCATACATGATGTCATCGAACGTACCTTTACAGAAATGAAGGATTTCAGTAATATCCACAACCGTCTTTGTTTTATTAAAAAAAAAATTGAAAAAACCTACATATGTTCCGATTCATCCGATTTGGACCAATGCACATGCAAATTTTGCCCATGAACATTCCATTAAGGAACAGGGGCACACTTCTTACATATCAATGAGTGCAGTCCGATTCAAGTTTTAAGCTCAATGATAAGGGGCCTCCGTAAGGGGCGGCACGTCGTTCGGACATATCTGAGTCGGAACGACGTGCCGCTTTGCGACACCTCTTTGGAGAGAATGTTACATGGCATAGTACCTCACAAATGTTGCCAGCATTAGGAGGGGAAAAACACCGTTGACATTTTTTTCTGATGGTCTCGCCAGGAATCGAACCCAGGCGTTTAGCGTCATAGGCGGAAATGCTAACCTCTGCGCTACGGTGGCCTCGCCGATTTCTACCAATACTGAAATAATACGGGGGTTGCCTTTTATATTTCGGGATTAGAGAACACAAAAGCAAATATTAAGCATCGAAGATCGCTTTATTCAAATCGATGTTTTGAGTGCTCAAAAATTCAGTTGTTTCGTATTTTTGGAGCATTTCTTTCAGCCAATCTACACGAGCCTTTTTTAGCGATTGACAAATTGTGTGGGATCCAACGCGAACCAATTTTTTTAGACCATGTTTATGCAATATTGAATGTATGCTGGTCCAATCTCACTCACTCAATCTCACGATATGTCACATGACGATCTTGCAATATCAGTTGGTGCACAGCATCAATGGTTTTTTGATTAACAACTGATTTTGGACGACCTTCACGAAATTCGTCTTGGAGTGAACTTCGACCTCGGATGAATTAACCATACCATCGATAAACACTGGTCCTAGATGGAGCTTCAACGCCAAAAATTGAATCAAGTTCATCGGTGCACTCGAAATTTGTAACAAATATTAGCACGAATGTTCACGATTTAATTCCATTTCCTTGGCGAGATGAATCTCTTAAGTTACTGTAAACAACATCAAAAGCGCTCGTATGTCAAGCTTTACGGCAGAGCTATCAGTTGGCAGATTGCAACACAAGGGTTATCCAATACCGAAATATGATAGGCAACCTTTGTATCGAAATATGTGAACTTATTCTCACAAAATTTCTCACAAGGGTCTTTTAGTCAAGAATTCTCACAGGGCTTGGCCCTGTTTATTAAGTCGGATGGCCCTGGTGTAGCCGTATGGTAACGCAAAATACTCGCAGCTGGCGTCAGTATGCTGTTATTGAAAAGATAACTATGTTTCTGAAAGTTGAGAAGTGCGTCTTTCTAAAAAGTGGACGCTTGTTTAAGTCGTGTTAAGTCATTAAAATGGTTGCAAAATTGGGCTTTAAAAAAGCATGCAAAAATTGACAAATTGGCAAGTATTTACCGATAATTGTTCTATAACATTGATTTGAGAAGACAAACTATCCAAAACTGTATTTACTGGAATGTTTGAAGTTGTTTTGTGTACATTTTCGTTGATAAATTTCAGGTTTGTTGAGCTTTCTTTATCGATAAAACAGAGCGTTGTCATATGACAAAACCAGGGCTGTTAGGGTACAGTTTTTTTTTATACGCAGCACGGTAGGACAAATCTAGTCATTTCGTTTGTAACACCTCGAAATATTGATATGCGATCCCATCAAATTATATATTCAGGATTGTCTCGACATTCTGAGTCTATCTTGCCATATCCGTCCGTCGAAATCACGAAAGCGGTCGAACGCGTAACATAGATACTTAATATTGATGGAGGACGTTCGGGATTGCAAATGGGCCATATCGATTCAGATTTGGTTATGGCCCCCATGGATAACCGACCCCCCGATTTGACTTCTTCAGCCCCTAGAAGTCACTTGACTTGAGTTCTAACTTTCAACATCTATGCCAAGTATGATTCAAATCGGTTTATAAGCCCTCATATAAACCGATCCCCGGATTTGACTTCTTCAGTCCTTAAAAGCCTAAATTTTGACTACATTTCGCTGAAATGTGGCCCAAACCATATCTTATGACTTACAACATTAGTGCCAAGTTTTATCTGAATCGGTCATTAGGGTGATTTTGGCCCCCCTAATTACCGATAACCCGATATGATTTCTTGAGACCAAAATAATTCAAATACAAACTCAGTTAATAAGGGAAAATTTTTTTTAGGGGAAGCCATGGTAGTTTGTACCCAAGATTCGGTTCTGCCGAACTTAGCACGCTTTTATTACACCCACCACAATAGGATGAGTATACTTATATAGTCATTCCGTTTGTAACACCTCGAAATATAGATCTGCGACCCGATGAAGTATATAACTTTGAATCGTCTCGATATTCTGAGTCGATCTAGGGATGTGTGTCGAAATTACGATAGCGGTCGATCGCGAAAAGCTAGCGGCTGAAAATTTGCAAAGATACTTCTTATTGGTCTAGGTTGTTGGGAATTGTAAATGGGCCATATCAGTTCAGATTTGGATATAAACCCCATTTAAACCGATCCTGCGATTTGACTTCCTGAGCCCCTAGAAGCCTCATTTTTTCATCCGATTTCGCTAAAATTTGGTTAATAAGCTCTTAGAAGCCTCAATTTTCATACGAATCGGTCAATATGGTGATATAGGCCCCGCTAATTACCGATAATCCGATATGACTTCTTGAGACCAAAATAACAAAATAATTCAAATTCAAACTCAATAAATAAGGGTACATTTTTAGCGGAACCATCGAGATCTGTATCCAAGATTCGGCCCGGCCGAATTTAGCACGCTTTTACTTGCTTTACCTTCCACCATAAAACACGAGTAAGGCTATCTTCTTGAAATTTTACACAAGTACTTCTCATTTATGTAGGCCAGTTGGAATTGTAATTGGTCGAAATTGGTCCACATTTGCATATATAGCTCCCCATTGATTAGAACGAAATTTTCCACAAGATCCATTTAGCTTAAGACCATATATTGGCATATAAGTATATATGGCAGCTATATCCAAATATGGCTCGATTTCACCCGTTCAAGTGTTTTCATTGCTTTTAGAACGTCTCCGACTAAACAAATGTAAAAATTCGTAAGTTTTTGGGCTTTTTAAAGCGATCTGGATGGTTCAACGGTAGGAACTAGAAGGCATCTTCCTTCGCCCGTTACTGTGGTATCACAATAGACTAAAACGTCTAAGTGAGTGGTGATCGGTCATAACGCCCAAAACCATTTTCGGCTTTTATTACGCCCAATATCTTTTTGGGATTTATGACTGCCCAAAATATTGCCTTTTTCCTAAAATAATAAAACCTTTTTCTAATATTTTTATGACAATTCATTTTATATATGCTTCTTCGAAATAAAACAAGTAAAAAGGCGTTAAGTTCGGCCTGGCCGAACTTTGGATACGTGGTGGGTATATATGTAAACCACCTTCCATCAAAATCCGCGAAAATTGCATACCTTATGTCCTATAGCAGTTATATAGAAATATGTTCCGATTTGGTCCAAATGCTAATAAGTACAAGTCATTGTTGAATTGTGTATAACAAAATATTGGTCCTTTTAGGTATATCTAAAAAATAAACGATCTAAACCATATACAACACAGATATCGAAAAGCATATCATAAGTCACTGTGTCAAATTTCAGTGAAATCGGATTATAAATGCGCCTTTTATGGGGCCAAGACTTTAAATCGAGAGATCCGTCTACATGGCAGCTATATCCAAATCTGCACTGATATGGGTCAAGTTGCAGAAAAATGTCGAAGAGTCTAACACAACGCACTGTCCCAAATTTCTGCGAAATCAGACAATAAATGCGCCTTTTATGGCCCCAAAACCTAAAACCGAGAGATCGGTCTATATGTCGAAGGGCCTAACACAACTCACTGTTCCAAATTTCAGAAAAATCGGATAATAAATGTGGCTTTTATGGGCCTAAGACCCTAAATCGGAGGATCGGTCTATATGGCAGCTATATCCAAATCTGGACCGATCAAGCCAAACCAAAGAAGGATGT
Organism: Stomoxys calcitrans; assembly: GCF_963082655.1. Lineage (NCBI taxonomy): Eukaryota > Metazoa > Arthropoda > Insecta > Diptera > Muscidae > Stomoxys > Stomoxys calcitrans. Next base: position 143,219,086 of record NC_081554.1, on the reverse strand, counting down.
CGAAGGGCCTAACACAACTCAACTCAACTGTCCCGAATTTCAGCAAAATCGGATAATAAATGTGGCTTTTATGGGCCTAAGACCCTAAATCGGAGGATCGATCAATATGGCAGCTATATCCAAATCTAGACCGATCTGAGCCAAATTGACGAAGGATGTCGAAGGGCCTATCATAACTCACTGTCTTAAATTTCAGCAAAATCGGATAATAAATGTGGCTTTTATGGGCCCAAGACCCTAAATCGGCGGATCGGTGTATACGGGGGCTATATAAAGATATAGTCCGATATAGCCCAACTTTGAACTTAACCTGCTTATGGTCAAAAAAAGAACCTGTGCAAAATTTCAGCTCAATATCTCTATTTTTAAAGACTGTAGCGTGATTTCTAAAGACAGACGGACGGACATGTCTAGATCGTCTTAGATTTTTACGCTGATCAAGAATATATATACTTTATGGGGTCGGAAATGAATATTTCGATGTGTTTCAACCGGAATAACAAAATGAATATACCCCCATCCTTCGGTGGTGGGTATAAAAGTATTTTACACATATTAAAAAATCTTTGTTCAATCTAAATCTATATATAAATATATAACAACATACAATATATAATCATGCCAGTTTGGTAGGGCCGAATCTTGGGAACCCACCACCATGGATCCTGCTAAAATTTTATACAAAGTAAATTTAGTTGCAGAGCATAATTTTATTGTACAATCCAAAGTTCTCTCAAACCAGCACTGTGGTAAAGGGTATTATGAGTTAATTCTTTGGTTTGTAACACCCAGAAGGAAGAGTGCTCTATACGGAGTACCTACAACTAGAGTCGCGAACAATCAGGGGTATCGAGTGGATAGTCTCGATAAGAAGCCGGACGGCACCGGCTCTTGCATAAATACTGAGTGCCTATGTTGCTTGATATGACAAGGCGAGTTATTGGTGCCTGTAGTAACCAATGGGCATATTGTTCGGTCCTTTGGACCGAAACCAGCTCATGTATGTATCTGGACGATAGTCGCCACCTCCACATGTAGACATGTGGCTTAAAATTTTGCACAAATACTTCTTATTAGTGTAGGTCGGATAGTCGGTATATCGTTAATCAGTTCGTATCCTGATATAATTACCATAAACATTTTTGAGATTCACAAGGGCGCGATTGTTATCTAATTTGGCTGAAATTTTGGACATGCCTTTTTAGTATGACTTCCAACAACTGTGCCAAGTATCATCTTAACAATCTGTAACCGCCATATAAATCAATCTGATTTGACTTAATGACTAGACGGCGCAATTTATATCAAATTTCGCTGAAATTTTGCATATTTCGTTTTTGTATGATTTCCAACAACGTAACAGAATACTACATGCATAATTTCAGCCAAATCAGACAAAAATTGCGGCTTCCAGGAACTCAATAAGTCAAATCGGAAGATCGGTTTATATGGAAGCTATATCAGGTTATAGACTTCGGTCAAACAGCAAAAATTAAAGCTTCTTGGAACCGAACAAGGATGATCGAGAAATCGGTTTATAAGGGTTCTATATCAGGTTATAGACTGATTTGTATTTGGCTGACCGTATTTGGCACAGTTGTTGGAAGTCATAACAGAACACCACATAAAAAACTTCCGTCAAATCGGACAAAAATTGCGGTTTCTATCGTCTCAAAAAGTAAAATCGGGAGATAGGTTTATATGGGAGCTATATCTAAACCTGAACCGATATGGCCCATTTGCAATTCCCAACGACCTACATTAATATTAAGTATCTGTGCACAATTTCGGACATGGCTAGATGGACTCAGAATGTCGAGACTATCAAGAATATATATACATTATGGGGTCTTAGACGAATATTTCGAGGTGTTAGAAACGGAATGACTAGATAAGTTAACCCCCATCCTACGGTGGTGGGTATACAATTGGCAGATCTCAATATATGAATTTGGTTTTAAATTTCGTCCAAATCGGCTAATTAAAACGACCTTAATGGATCATTTGCTTTCATCCTCTTTTGAAATTTCCCATACCTTAGAAGGTGACCCTGAAATTGTTACACATGTTATTGACACGGGTAAGTCTTTTTCTTTCGGGCTAAGCGATTCATACAAGTATTTTTCAAAAAGAACTTTCGAGGCATATGGGGTTTCATTGAAAAGGCAAATTAAAGGTTTTGTATCCAGAGATTGAGCTGGCTACATAAAAACTTATAATTACTTGTTTTGAACGAATTCTTAATTCAGTGTAGAAGAATGTTTCGAGCAAATGTCATGTCAAAATGTCAAAGCTTAAGGCAAGCCATATTCAGCAAATCTTTTTGCCCTTTAAAGTATTTTTTTTTTTCAGATTTGTAAAAAACGGAAGGAAAAACAAGTTAATGTCATTATGCTGGAATTTCAAGCAGAAACTGACGTATCGTTAAGATGCAATTTAAATTTTACAGAATAAATTTTGTTTTATTATGTAGTAAATAACGTAATTTTTCTCATGTTTTCTGTTCAATTTGAATGGATGGAGCATAATATAGTCACAAAAACAAGTAAAAGCGTGCTAAGTTCGACCGGGCCGAATATTACATACCCTCCACCATTGATCGCATTTGTCGAGTTCTATGCTGATATCTCTTTTTAGACAAACAAAGGATAAAAGAAAAGAATTACTATGCTAATTGAATTGAGTGTTGAAGATCACAGTAGAAGTCTACATGTGAAATTTCAGCGAAATCGACTGAGAATTGGGCCTTTTAGGTGCTCAAAAAGTAAAACATGGAGATCGGTTTTAGGGGAGCTGTATCAGGCTGAAGACCGATTCAGACCATGTTTGACACGTATATTGAATGTCATGGAAGAAGCCGCTGTGCAAAAATTCAGCCAAATCGGATAATAATTACGCACTCTTGAGGCTCAAGAAGTCAAGATCCCAGATCGGTTTATATGGCAGCTATATCGATATGGCCCATTTACAATCCCAACCGACCTACACTTATAAGAAGTATTTGTGTAAAATTTCAAGCAGATAGCTTTACTCCTCCGAAAGTTAGCGTGCTTTCGACAGACGGACGGACATGGGTTGAGAGTTACAAACAGAATGACGAAATTAGTTTACCCCCATGCTATGGTGGAGGATATAACAAGTAAACGCGTGCTAAGTTCGGCCTGGCCGAATCTCACATGCCTCCATTATGGATTGCATTTGTCAAATTGTTTGCCGATATCTCTGTATAGACAAACAAGGGATAATGGATTAGAATTGCCATGTCGTTGGAGCTATACGTGGGTTGCCTTTTATATTTCAGGATTGGATAACCATTGTGTTGCAATCTGCCAACTGACAGCTCAATCGAAAAGCATTTTGGCATACAAGCGCTATTTGTATTGTTTACAGTAACTTAAAAGATTCATCTCGCCCAAAAAATGGAATTAAATCGTTAACATTTCAGTGCGATTATTTTTTACAACTTTCGACGTGGATTAACTCAATAACTGCATCGATGAACTTAAATCAATTTTTGGCGAGGAAGCTCTATCAATGACCAGTTTTTATCGATGGTGTGGTGAATTCAATTGAGGCTGTAGTTCACTCCAAGACGAATTTCGTGAAGCTCGTCCAAAATCAGTTGTTGTTACAAAAACCACTGATGCTGTGGCTATCGTGATATTGAGACAACCTTAGGCATTAGTGGGACCAGCATAAATTCAAAATAGCACGAACATTTGACCGTCAAAAAAAAAATTGTTTGCGTTGGATCCCACAAAAAATTTGTCAATGGCTCAAAAAAAAAGGCTCGTGTCGATTGGTCGAAAGAAATGCTGCGAAAATACGATCGCAGTACTTGGAAACACGTCTATGACATCGTGACAGGTGATGAATTGTAGATTTATGTGTATGGGCCCGAAAGTAAACAGCAGTCGACTGTATGGGTGTTTCAAGATGAGCCCACTCCGACAAAAGTTGCTCGCACACGAAGTACTTCCAAACAAATGATCTCCTGTTTTTTTTTGGGTAAAACTGGACATGTCGCAATCGTACCAGTAGAACAACGCAGAATAGCCAATTCTGGGTAGTGCAAAACCATTTGTTTGCAAGTTGTCTTCCAAGAAATCAGGAAAACCAATCGCCGAAGGCGGATCACGCATTACCACGACAATGCGAGCTCTCACTCATCGGCTCAAACAAATCCATTTTTGAGCACTCAAAACATTGATCTCAAAACATTCGCCATATAGTCCTGACTTGGCACCGAATGACTTTTTTTATTCCCGTGCGTAAGAAATAATATGAGAGATCAACGTCTTTCGACACCTGAAGAAGCAGTTGATGCGTTCAGAATGCATGTTATGGAGATACCTTAATGAAAGTAGCAAAAGTGCTTCTACAATTGATTTAAAGGCATGCAAAAGTGTATAGATCTCAATGAGGAATATTTTTAAAAACAATAAAGCGATTTTCGATGGTTAACATATGTTTTTGTGTTCTCTAATCCCGAAATATGAAAGTCAACTATCGTACCATGTCAAGTCATTGCAAAAAATTTCAGCCAAATCGGATGAGAATTGCTCCGATCTCCCGAATTTACTTCTCGATCTGATTGTATGGGAGCTATATCAGTTTAGTGACCGATTCAGACCATGTCTTGCACATATTTTTAAGATCAAAGAACAAGCCTTTGTAAAAAATTTTAGGCCAAATCGGATAAGAATTGCGCTCTCTGGAGGCTCAAGATGCCAAAATCCTGTATAAACCGGGAGCTATATCAGGTTATGCACCGATTTAGACCATACTTGGCACAGTTGTAGGAAACAACAAGTAAAAGCGTGATAAGTTCGGCCGGGCCGAATCTTATATACCCTCCACCATGGATCACATTTGTCGAGGCAAAAAAAAAGTATTGAATAAGAACTGTTATGCTATTGGAGCTATATCAAAATATAGAACGATTCGGAATGTAAATGAATGCTGAACATTGTAGAAGTCATTGTGTAATATTTCAGTTCATTCGGATAAGAATGAACTGAGCCCTTGTAGGGGCTCAAGAAGCAAAATCGGCAGATAGGTTTATATGGGAGCTTTATAAAGCTTAGCTGTATATGTTGAAGGTCATGAGAGAAGCCGTTGTACAAAATTTCTGCCAAATCGGATGAGAATTGCGCCTCAAGAGGCTCAAGAAGTCAAAATTCCAGATCGGTTTATATGGCAACTATATCAGGTTATGTTCCGATTTGCGCCATACTAAGCCCGATTATTGGAAGACATAACAAAACACCTCATGCAAAATTTCCGTCAAACCGGATGAGAATTGCGCCCTCTAGTGGCTCAAGAAGTCAAGACCCAAGATCAGTTTATAAGGCAGCTATATCAAAACATGGACCGATTTGGCACATTTACAATCCCAACCAACCTACACTAATAAAAAGTATTCGTGGAAAATTTCAAGGGGCTAGCTTTACTCCTTCGAAAGTTATCGTGCTTTCGACAGACAGACGGACATGGCTAGATCGACTTAAAATGTCATGACGATCAAGAATATATATACTTTATGGGGTCTCAGATGCATATTTCAAGGTGTTACAAACAGAATGACGAAATTTGTATACCCCCATCCTATGGTGGAGGGTATAAACAAAAAAACACGTAGTGAAAAATTTCAGCCAAATCAGATAATATTGGGTTGCCCAATAAGTAATTGCGGATTTTTTAAAAGAAAGTAAATGCATTTTTAATAAAACTTAGAATGAACTTTAATCAAATATATAATTGCCATTTTGTTCGATAACCTTTTGCCATCTTCCTGGCAAATTTAGTATTCCACGCTCATAGAACTTCTGGCCTCTATCTGCAAAAAACTGAACCAAGTGCGATTTTATAGGCTCATCATTGCCTAAAGTTTTACCATGTAAGGAGTTCTGCAAAGATCGATATAAATGGTAGTCTGATGATGCAAGGTCAGGGCTATATGGTGGATGCATCAAAAGTTCCCAGCCAAGCTCACTCAGTTTTTGGCGAGTGACCAAAGATGTATGCGGTCTAGCGTTGTCCTGGTGGAATATGACACCTTTACGATAGACCAATTCTGGTCGCTTCTCCTTGATGGCTGCATTCAATTTGTCCAATTGCTGACAGTAAAGATCCGTATTAATCGTTTGGTTCCTTGGAAGCAGCTCAAAATATACCACACCCTTCCAATCCCACCAAACAGACAGCATAACCTTCTTTTGGTGGATATCAGCCTTTGAAGTGGTTTGAGCTGGTTCACCATGATTGGGCCATGATCGTTTTCGACTAACGTTGTTGTAAACAATCCATTTTTCATCTCCAGTTATGATTCGTTTTAAAAACGGATCGAATTCATTGCGTTTAAGGTGCATATCACAAGCGTTGATTCGGTTTGTTAAATGAATTTCTTTCAATATATGTGGTACCCAAATATCAAGCTTTTTCACCAGTCCAAGACTTTTTATGTGACAATGAACGGTTGATTTTGGTATATTTAACTTCTCTCCTATCTCACGCTCAGATCCAATTCGATTAATGCTTTGATTTGGTCATCATCAACTTCATTTGGCCGACCGAAAAATTCAGCAATTACTTTTTGGGCAACCCAATAGTTACGCCCTCTAAAGGCTCAAGATGTTTAATCGTTAGATCGTTTAATACGGAACCTATATCAAGTTATTAACGACTTAGACTATACTTTGCACAGTTGTTGCAAGCGGAAAATTTAATGCAAAATTTTAGCTAAATCAGATAATAATTGCGTGCTCTAGAAGGTGAAGAAAATCCGAGATCGGTTTATATGGCAGCTATATCAACACATGGACCGATATAGCCCACCTACAATCCCAACTGTCATACGCCATTAGGAAGTATTCGTGCATAATTTCAAGCGCCTAGCTTTATTCCTTCGACTTAGAATTTCAAGACGATGAAGAGTATATATACTTGAAATATTGATCTGAGACCCAAGGACCAATATTTCCAGGTGTTACAAATGGAATGACGAAATTAGTATGCCCCCATCTTAAGGCGAAGGGTATAAAAAATAATTAATAAATTTTTAATGTGGCATAGATCTTACGAAAATTCGTACTTTTCTTTTGGTTTTTTACATCATACATTTGCCGCCTTGCGTGTAACTTTCGTAGTTGTTGGCTGCAGGTTTTCTACAGAGCATAGTTCTATTAAATCCTAACAAAAGCAATATTTTAACCTGCTTTCATATTTAAGTTTGACAATTTGTAAATTTTTAATTATACGGGTGTAATGTTTTCTGTGTATGCTTTACTTTTGTATAGCACGCAAACGTTTTATTCTAATTACGCCTACAATCAGGTAATTACCAATATTAAATTATTTTAAAGCAAATTAATTTTTTTTGTGCTCATAGATTGATAAAAAATTTTAAGAAATTAAATAATTTAATATAGGGTTGTGACTTTTTGCCAAATGGAGTTATTTGTATATCTAAAGGTCAATACAGCTACAATGTGGAAAAGTGTCTATAGTCTTGTAATTTGTAATCTTGTAATTTTCATTGCATTGTGTTCATTTCAGGACTTCCACAATATGTACGAAGTTTGATCGAAAGTCTTCATTTCATATTTCAAAAAGTTTAAATTTTGACGCCTTAGCCTTAGAGCTGGCAAACTATCGCAACATTCGATATTTTTGATAGTTTTTATAAATAATATCGATACAATCGTTAATTTTCCATCATCTATATTTCAAACGAAAATGAGAAGTAACAAGTAAAAGCGTCCTAAGTTCGGCCGGGCCGAATCTTATATACTCTCCACCATGGATCGCATTTGTCGAGTTCTTTTCCCGGCATCTCTTCTTAGGCAAAAAAGGATATAAGAAAAGATTTGCTCTGCTATTAGAGCGATATCAAGATATGGTCCGGTTTGGACCACAATTAAATTATATGTTGTAAACCTGTGTAAAATTTAAGCCAATTCGAATAAGAATTGCGCCCTTTGTGGGCTCACGAAATAAAATATATAGATCGATTTATATGGAAGCTGTATCGGGACATAGACCGATTCAGACCATAGTAAACACGTATGTTGATGGTCATGAGAGAATCCGTCGTACAAAATTTCAGGCAAATCGGATAAGAATTGCGCACTCTAGAGGCTCAAGAAGTCAAGATCCCAGATCGGTTTATATGACAGTTTTATCAGGTTATTGACCGATTTGAACTATGCTTGGCACAGTTATTGGATATAATAACAAAACACGTCGTGCAAAATGTCATTCCAATCGGATAAGAATTGCGCACTCTAGAGGCTCAAGAAGTCAAGACCCAAGATCGGTTTATATGTCAGCTATATCAAAATATGGACCAATATGGCCCATTTACAACAACAACCGACCTACACTAATAAGAAGTATTCGTGCAAAATTTCAAGCGGCTAGCTTTACACCTTCGGAAGTTAGCGTACTTTCGACAGACAGACGGTCGGACAGACGGACGGACATGGCTAGATCGTCATAAAATGTTGCGACGATCAAGAATATATATACTTTATGGGGTCTTAGACGAATATTTCAATTAGTTACAAACAGAATTACGAAATTAGTATAGACCCCATCCTATGGTGGAGGGTATAAAAATCAGGAGATCGATTTATGTAGAAGCTATGTCAATACCCAGGCCAAATAAAGCCAAGGTTGATAAAGTCAGTTGGAAGTCATGAGAGAAATCATTGTACAAAATTTTAGTCTAATCGGATGAAAATTGCGCCCACTATAGACGCAATGTATCGTAAAGAACACATTCAGTGTCGGATTGCTTATTTTTGTTTAATGTTCCAAAAAATTTAATTTTTGCAATAGTAACCATCGGAAAAATATCAATCGAAATTCAGTCAAAAAAATAATATCGATAGTGCCATCGATATTTAGCCAGCTCTACTTAGCCCGCATACCCAATGTTGTGCAGGACATCAAAAGGTCTGCTTTGACCGACTTCGCCTGTCCTTACGCTTTGAACTTCTAAACATTAATTTAAGCTATATAGTTTTATTGCTTTTTGCAATTTCAAACAAACAGCTCTTTTAAAAGAATTGATAGTGTAGGTTAGTTGGTATAAAATAACCGAAAACTATCCATGTTTAGATTTAACTCCCATATAAACCGATTTCACCATTTGACTTCTTGAGCCCCAAGAGGGCGTTGTTATTAACCGATATTTATGACATTTTACGTGTAGAACTTTGCAATGACATCCCTAATGTAAAGGGTGATTTTTAGCAATTATCTTTTTGGCAACACTGGTTTACACAACACGCGTAACAATGGACATATTGAGAGGCGAGCTCGGTGAGCATTTTATTTCACGTTCGGAACATCCCTATTGAACGTCTAGATCGTGCAATTTAACGCCTTTAAACTATTTTTTGTGGGGCTATGTTAAAGCTCATGTCCATACAGACAAGCCCGCTTTAATTGACGCATTGGAAAACAACATTAAAACTTTTATTAGTGAGAAAGCTGCCGAAATGTTGGAAAGGGTATGCCAAAATTGTGACAGGGTGTGAAAGGGTATGCCACAGTAAAATTTGCATGAAATAGTCTTCAAGCATTAAATTATATGGACCGTACTATCGATTCAAATAAAAATTGCATGCATATTTCTGTTTTTTAAGTGTTTTTTTTTTTTTCTGAAAAACTTTCCTATAACTCTTAAAAACTAAACCTTTAGTTCAAATAGGTTTACAACCTTTTATTTTTCAAACCCATCTCCTGATTATATATTGGAGCCGCTAAACGGCACAATTAACCGATTGCGCTGAAACTAGAGTTCACAAATAAATTATCATCGCATTGGATTTCGAACAACCGCATAGTATGGTGAATTAAATGGTTTTACGAAATTGACCCCAATACAAAAGTGTTCAGTATTAGGGGGAAAATGGCAGCTGGAAAATTGTTCTCATATTCCCGCCAGTATTCGATTGTAAAGGTGGAATGCTACACTCTATGCCCAATTTGCAGTTACTCATATTCTCGCCAAGATTCTGATGCATAGGTGAAACGCTCCACTCTATGCCCAATTTTCTGATTCTAGTTCACTGTAGTGTAGGCTATCAAAACGAAGCTTTACTTCATTTTAGCTGGTACGTACCAGTATTATTAAAGATTTAAAAATTTGATTTTCCATTAATAGCACAATTCTAAAATAATTTGGATTTGTAACAGAAATATTATATACGAAATATTGCTACTAGAAAGTGATCCCATGACATACTGTCTGAACTACCTTGCTCAAATACGTATGATATGTGGCAATTTGCTAATAAATATACTGCAGTCAAAGTGATTCGGTTAATTTTCTTTACTCACAGATATGTCAAGAAAAGGCATTTCATTTGAAATTTTATCATTTATTAACAAAATCAATTATTTAACCACTATTAGGCTCAGCCGAAAACTTACAATTTCTACCATTTTTTGTCTGAACATTTGGATGGTCCTTCTCTTCTATATGTTCAATACCTACGACCTTCAAGGTATCAAATGAATGAATTTTTGGTCTCAACCCTCAATTTAAAACTTTCTGCCTTTTATAGTTTGACACGAATGTGAACTCTTACATGCCTTCGTTGGAGTGCCTTCTCAACGCAAGGATGAACGAAAGTAATGTAATAAATTCCCTTTATTACATTGTCAATTATATTTAGATCCTTTAAGCAATTATGGCCAATTAAATTGTTTCAACAGGAGCAATAGCACGACATTGAAACAGCGTCAGACGTAGTCCTGCCATGTTGTAGAAGCTTTAGGAATGGTTGTTGTGTTTGTAACAACATTAAATAGAAATTTTACGGAATGTTCGAAAATGGCAAAGATTATTGGAGGATATCTTTTGTGAAGGAGAATGGTTATCTTACACTTCATATATAGTGCTAGAAATTCAAAAGCAACAGTTGAGTGTAGTTCAAGCGCCTTTGGCTTCAGAAGCGATTGTAAGGTTGTACATTTTATTAAAGTTCACATAATGAAGAATGAATGTTATTGAAATGTAATTGTTTTAATAAGTGCTTCAAAGGCTTTAATTGAAAAGCAAGTGAGGAAAAACGAAATGAAATGTCCATGTGGGAGATATTTTATCCAATTGGACTTTTCGTTTACATAAATTTGAAAACTGAATTTTCAAGCAGCTTAGGTGAGTGAAAACAAGTAAAAGCATACTAAGTTCGGCCGGGCTGAATCATGGGAACCCACCACCATGGATTCTGCTAAAATATGGGAGCTATATGAAGTTATAAACCGATTTAAACAGTACTTGGCACAGTTGTTGGAAATCATAACGGAAGACTACATGCAAAATTTCAGCCAAATCGGACAAAAATTACAGCTTGTAAGGCCTCAAGAAGTCAAATCGGGAGATCGGTTTTTATGGGAGCTTAATCTAAATCGTCATTCTGTTTGTAACTCCTCAAAATGTTTGTCTAAGACTTCATAATAAGACATTCTTGATCGACACGTCATTTGAAGTCGATCTAGCCAAGTCCGACAGTCTGTCGAAAGCACGCTAACTTTCGAAAGAGTACAGCTATTCACGGTTGGATTGTAAATGGACCATATCGGCCCACGTTTTGATATAGCTTCTATATAAACCGATCTTGGATCTTGATATCTTGAGCCTCTAGAGGTCGCAATCGAATCGGATAGGAATTCCATTTGGCTGAAATTTGGCACGCATGTTTTGATGTCACTTTCAACAAATATGCTAAGTTTGGTTTAAATCGGTTCATTTTCTGATATAGCTGCCTTATAAACTGATCTTGAGTCTTTAGGTGGCGCAATTCCTATCCGATTGGACTGAAATTTGGCATGACGTGTTTCACTATGACTTTCAACAACTGTGCTCAGTATGGTTCAAATCGGCCCATAACCTGATACAGCTGTCATATAAACCGATTTGGGGTCTTGACTTCCTGAGCCTCTAGGGAGCGCATTTCCTATCCGCTTTTTTTATCAAAAAAATAACATGTACTTTTTTGTAAATAAATTCTAACGTTATTCAGAAAAGAAGTTTACCTTACGAAAATTTCATATGTGTGAAACGAATTTTTTTTTGCGTGTACTTGCCGCAGCCATTCTGAATAAATGCGCCCGAATTACTATGAAACTCTTTATGATGCCGAAAGCCGGCCGTACTGATTTCCTTCTTACTTCTCAGTAATTGATTTGCTTTCTCACGACACGGATCTCACTATGAAACTCTTTATGATGCCGAAAGACGTACTGATTTCATTCTTACTTCTTAGTAATTGCTTTGTTTTCTCACAACCCGGATCTCACTCTCTGACTTTGTTTTGATCTCATCAACTTATTTTGATTGTCACTCAGACCTTCTCACTTTTGCATTGTGCAAAATACGCACCTGTCACCCACACCATTTACTATTGGGTTGCCCAAAAAGTAATTGCGGATTTTTCATATAGTCGGCGTTGACAAATTTTTTCACAGCTTGTGACTCTGTAATTGCATTCTTTCTTCTGTCATTTATCAGGTGTTACTTTTAGCTTGCTTTAGAAAAAAAGTGTAAAAAAAGTATATTTGATTAAAGTTCATTCTAAGTTTTATTTAAAATGCATTTACTTTCTTTTAAAAAATCCGCAATTACTTTTTGGGCAACCCGATAGTACTGCGTCGCCTTGAAAGGCTTCGCTTTTGCCAAGTTAATCGACCGAAGGAGTGTCCTCTTGTCTTACGGCTGAGGTGCACAAAACTAACAGTTTCTTTACGAACGCGTTGATGCTATATACTTATGCCTATACTTATTCTCTGGGCGCCAAAGAGGTGTCGCCATGCGGCACGCCGTTTGGACTCAGTTATAAAAAGGAGGTCCCTTATCATTGAGCTAAAACTTGAATCGGACTGCACTCATTGTTATGTGAGAAGTTTGCCCTGTTCCTTAACGAAAGGTTCATGGGCAATTTGCATTTTCTCTTATTCTCTTGGATTCAGTCGTTGTTGAGACAGCAACGAATGTTGCTGCATGCATTGTTTTACTGTTTCTGAAAACAATGTTTTCCTCTTATTTAACACTAGACAGGAAAGAAAAAGTTTTTTTAATTTTCTTAATATTATATTTGCTTTTAAAAAACTTGGCTAGTTCTATCTAATTATTTAATTTTCAATCATGGCGAAAACTCAAGTAATTTTTAAAAGTAACACGCAAGTGGTTTTCTCTCTCCCTTACTTCGCTATGGCCCAGCAACCCAAACCAAAGATGCTGATAGTGCCTTTCTAAGAGAAGGCGTTAATCTCCTTCTGCAATGCCAAGGCCGTACGTGACTTTACCGTCCTGATTGCTATTGCTTTGATAGCCAATTTACTACCCCTAAAGATTTTCACTTTCGACGTCCTCAAATTGGGACAATGAACCACCGTTAGTGACTGCATTTACGTCTGCAAGACCGTATTATGATTAGGCAGACGGATGCAGAATTCTGTCTACGGGTTCTGAATGTAGATACCCAGAACTATTGCTCTTGCTTCGATATTTCCATTAATCATGAAGTACCAGATGGCAATGCCAAAATTCGTTCAGATCAAGACTGTGTCACTGACAACAGTGTCTCACACTCGACCTTGAGTGCCTTTATTGGTCTGCGAAACGAAACCTTATCTAATGAGTCAAGATCACTCCCTAGTTTTTGGAATCTTCTGATATCGAAATCATTCTGTTGAGGAAGCGTAGCTCCTCGAATTGTCCAACCTTCTCCTTACCAGAAAACTGGCAGATTTCAGTCTTCTCTGGATAATTGCCCTGATGCCTGGGTTCGACCTCCCAGCATAGCTGATTCCTATACTTTAGAAGTATTTTAACGACGTCCGCAGATAGCTAAAAATTGGTCTTCAGCAACAAGCAGTAGTATGCTACCTTTTTTCATACCCACCACCATAGGATGGGGACTTGAAGCTTTAATTTTTGCCTGGCTTGAAAGAAATTTGTCACGTAGAGCATAATTAAGCCCTTCAACTTCATTTTTATACCCTCCACCATAGGATACTAATTTCGTCATTCTGTTTGTAACTACTCGAAATATTCGTCTGAGACCCCATAAAGTATATATATTCTTGATCGTCGTGACATTTTATGTCGATCTAGCCATGGCCGTCCGTCCGTCTATCTGTCGAAAACACGCTAACTTCCGAAGGAGTAAAGCTAGCAGCTTGAAATTTTGCACAAATACCTCTTATTAGTGTAGGTGGGTTGGAATTGTAAATGGGCTATATCGGTCCATGTTTTGATATAGCTGCCATATAAACCGATCTTGGGTCTTGACTTCTTGAGCCTCTAGAGTGCGCAATTCTTATCCGATTGGAATGAAATTTTGCACGACGTGTTTTGTTATGATATCCAACAAGTATGCCAAGTATGGTTCAAATCGGTTCATAACCTGATATAGCTGTCATATAAACCGATCTTGGGTCTTGACTTCTTGAGTCTCTTGAGGCCGCAATTCTTATCCGATTGGAATTTTCTTATCCGATTGAACTTTTGCACGAAGTATTTTGCTATAATATCCAACAACTGTGCCAAGTATGGTTCAAATCGGTTCATAACCTGATAAAGCTGTCATATATAAACAGATCTGGGGACTTGACTTCTTGAGCTTCTAGAGGGCGCAATTCCTATCTGATTTGGCTGAAATTTTGCATGACGTTTTTTATTTTTTCTTTCAACAACTGTGTCAAATAAGGTTTAAATCGGGTCATAACCTGATATTGCTGCCATTTAAACCGATCTGGGATCTTGACTTCTTGAGCCTCTAGAAGTCACAATTATTATCCGATTTGCCTGATATTTTGTACGACGAATCCTCGCTTTACCATCAACATACGTGTTTATTACGGGCTGAATCGGTCTATAGCCCGATACAGCACCCATATAAATCGATCTCTCCATTTTACTTCTTGAGCCCCCAAAGGGTGCAATTCTTATTCGAATTGGCTGACATTTCACAGAGGTCTCCAACATATAATTTAATTGTGGTCCAAATCGGACCCTAGAGATGCCGGGAAAAGAACTCGACAAATGCGATCCACAGTGGAGGGGATATAAGATTCGGCCCGGCCGAACTTAGCACGCTTTTACTTGTTTTTGTTAATAATTATTAGTAGAATCCATGGTGGTAGATTGCCAGGTTCGGCCCGCCCAAAATTAGATCATTTCTATGTTTTTTGCTACGTCAATACTATTCTTAATAATGAAAATATGATATTGCATTAGCTTCGGAGAGGGGATTTTGCGGTAGGCATTAATTAATATCTGTAGTTGTTCATGCGGTTAAAGTTCAGTGAAAACATTATCTTCCCAGAATTTGGAATTCAAAAACAATTCGTTATATCACACAATTTGACAGCATTTATAACAATAACAATAACAATAACATATAGTTGACACACGAAATCCATTAAAATCCTAGTCGCATAACAACCAACCAGCAAACCAGCCAACCAGACGATATTCCAAAGAGCCATCCACCCTGGCAACCGAAATTCTCCAAAACACATTCAACACGTCTTCTTGGATTTCGTTTCAAGTCAGCATAATGTTGTGGCATTGCTAAAAAGACATGTCGGAATCCCTTCTCTTGTAAAAACACCGATTGGAAGTGTGTTAACTCTTCATAAATCTCGGGATAAATTCTGATACAGGCAATGTAAAAACAAGATACTCCCGACTCATTGTATCCCAAAGATTATGCACGACTTAACACACAATTTAAATATAAATTAGTTACGCCTTACTTACGACAAAAGCTGACAACAATTTTCTTTGGTTTGATCCGTTTTTTGTTTGTTTGTTAGTCCGTTGGTAGGTTTATTTGGGAATTCGCACTTTGCCATGATTTGGGGCGTCACACAGTGGGCCAAATGGCAAAAAAATTGGAAATAAGTCTACAACTTTTTATCTGTTGATTTTAGCCATACAAAATGTTCTAGACATTTGTAGAGGAGGACATAGGCTTTCAGAAAAGTGCTGTTGTTGGTCCATATCTTTAATACAGGGTGAGCTACAGGGTGTCAAAGTTGACCACTTTTGACTTCTCCAAGCTTCTGGGGGCCATAACTTTTGATCTACTCAACCGATTTACATGATTTAGGACTCTAGAGAAAGAGCTTGACAAGATCTAAAAAACTTATGCATAAAGTACCATGCCATCGTGTACTGTTAAGGAGTTATGAATTGTTTAATTTTAAAATATGAAAATTTGGCCTTGGTTTTTTTCAGTGTTTTTTAAATAACTCCGTCAATTTTAAAGCTATAAACTTCATACTTCACACAAATTATGCCAGCATATGTGTGCATAAAATACAAAAGGAATCACGTGAATATCTTTGGCGGTTTAAAAATGGCATCGTTTTCAATATGAAAAATATTTTTTTTGTCAAAAAATTGCAAAATTTTTCAAAAAAGATACTCCCATTTCCTTTAAGTTTTCGCAAACTTTGGCCATCAAAGCATTATCATTTCTTTCCATTTTCACAAAGTCGAGGTATTAAGAAAAGTTTTAAGTGCTAATTTGGCTAATTTCGATATCAAACAACACCGTTATCTTAAGACCAAAATGGCCAATTTTTTTACTAAACTTCAAAAGTTTCTCACTGGAAAAAAAGTTCCACGGGGATTTTTTCGCTTTTTTTGAACTTAAATGAAAGCTTAAAATGTTCCCAACATTTTAAGGTATGTCTCGCCATATCCTAGCCATAAATGAGATCGTAGCGATCAAAATACTGAAAAAAGTCAATTTTCAAGTAGTGCTATATTCATTGCTAAAAAACAAGTATTACGTCACATTTTATTGCAAAGATGTTAAATAAACTTTTATTTGGTAACACTTCTTCTACAAAACACAAAAAGAATCATGGAAATATCTCTATTCTATTCCATTTTATGGAACCGGCAATAAAAAAGTCAATTTTTCAAAAAAGTCGAATTTCCCAAATTTTGTTTTTGTTGTCCTAATTGCACATGACACACTATAGCCATATTTACGCAACATACCTTATCGTAAAGGAAATTTTCATACCTTTCCAACAATGTATAAAACATTTCTCAACTCGGATTCTATCTACTCTAAAATTCATTTACACTTCATTAAACTCTATATAAAAATGTCTATTTGTGAAATGGAACCTTATATGGGGCCTGCACTAAAACATTGATAGATTTGCCCAGGGTTTACAATACAAATGTGTTAGAATAAAAAAAGGTCTCCTGCCAAAGTTTAAAAAAATTGGAATAAAAATATGTGTTTTAGAGCGAAAACACTTCGCATCGGCGTGCGTTTGTATAGTACCTACATCTATTTTTAATGTAAGCTGATGATTTTTGAATAAAAAGTAACCTAGAAATATACCTGCATATATATATATATTTGTGTTAAGATTTGATGCAGACAAATGTTACCTGTTTCGCTATGTCGAATTCCCAGGAAATCCACCGTATCAATGAATGTGAAAAAACCTACCCATAAAAAATTCATTGTCATTTTTTTTAACCAAATTCGAGTCTTCTCTTCCTGCCTCATTTTGTGAAGATCTTGGTTGTTTCTAGCAGAGACATCGCGGTTTCCAGGGCTAGTCCGATATTTAAGGTCATACGATAAATGCAAACAATACTCCATGAATCGAATTCTACAGTGCAGGGGCGAAATACCGAAATTGAGCGCATTTTCGTTTACTAAATTTTCATCAGACTTGTCCTCGAATTGCCCATTCTTCTTGCCACAAATATTGCATCTCCAATTGGACATAACGCCAGTTAATGCGTTTGCCACCTTTCCATCGATCATAGTGAGTTGTAGTTGAAACGAAACTTTTATATTTCTTCCCAATTGGTTTATAACAATCATGGGTAATGCAGCAATTTCTTCCTTTATTTCGTTCACCAAAGATCGTGTTGTGTTCCGGTCTTCCTTTGTATACTCAAACCGAATTGGGCGACATAAATATTTTGACCCAGGTGTTCTATTTATCCATATATCTTGAAATGCATTTTCTTTCGATGATGAAGATTGGTCCTTGTACAATCTCATTCTCAATGGTACTAATGATGCCATGAAAATTGATGCGAAGTTGGTATCTATTTCTGTTTGTTGCTTATATTCGGAAAATCCAGATGATCCATCACAACCCCATTTGCTGATCAAAACCACTTCGGAATTATTACATGTGTTCAACTGTTCTTCAGTAAAATTAGAAATAATTCTAACAGCTGTATTTTCAACAAGATCAGCAAGTTTCACTCTTGCTTTTAATTCGTCCACGTATATATTTGATGGCACCATTTTCGTCCTGGTGTTGTACAATTTATGTTTTGAGGGTAAACAACCCCATCCTTTTTCACGAAGAGCCTTCCTCATTGTTGAGTATTTGTTTCTTGAGAGGCCTAGGTTCAAAATCAGGGCCAGTGCATCTTCCTCCGTGAATTCTGTAGTCGATTTTGGAGTTGGAATACTTTCTACCATTCTCTTTACCCTTTTCGGAGATGCTAATGGTAAAACATCGACAATTCGTCCAACATTTTTTGGTTGTGTTTTTAACAATGCTGTTTTGAACGTATCTTTTATTAAATTTGGCGGATGTGCCGCCAATAGTTCCTCTTGTTTTTTCTTTTTGGTTTTCTCCGTAACTTCGTCGTATGCTTTGCTAGGCCGGCCGGGAATCAGCGGTTTAATTTCAATAAGTAGATCCGATTTCAGCCACTTCTCATACATTTTGAAAAACTTGATTTTTGCGAATGAACATTCTGGCAACCTTCTCTCAAATGATTTGTAGAATTTTTCAAGTTTGTCTAAAGCGTCTTTATTTAGCCTTATTCCATATATGTGGTCCAAAGTGTAAACAAGTTCCTTAAATGACTCCGTGTATGATTTGGAATCATTTTTGATGTCCCATACAATTTTCGAAAGAGTGGAATACTTCAGTATGACTTCCATAACTTATAAATGTCCTTTACGCCTCTACAAAATATAATGAAGAAAATTTGGATTTTGTTCAAATATTTATGCAATATATTCACAATTAATGACCCATTTCAGGTATCAGACGCAATCGTAAAAAGGGGTCCAAAGTGCCTCTTTTTACTTACTCTTCTATAATTATTTACCTGGACTCGAATTTGGTTAAAAAAAATGACAATGAATTTTTTATGGGTAGGTTTTTTCACATTCATTGATACGGTGGATTTCCTGGGAATTCGACATAGCGAAACAGGTAACATTTGTCTGCATCAAATCTTAACACAAATATATATATATATGCAGGTATATTTCTAGGTTACTTTTTATTCAAAAATCATCAGCTTACATTAAAAATAGATGTAGGTACTATACAAACGCACGCCGATGCGAAGTGTTTTCGCTCTAAAACACATATTTTTATTCCAATTTTTTTAAACTTTGGCAGGAGACCTTTTTTTATTCTAACACATTTGTATTGTAAACCCTGGGCAAATCTATCAATGTTTTAGTGTAGGCCCCATATAAGGTTCCATTTCACAAATAGACATTTTTATATAGAGTTTAATGAAGTGTAAATGAATTTTAGAGTAGATAGAATCCGAGTTGAGAAATGTTTTATACATCGTTGGAAAGGTATGAAAATTTCCTTTACGATAAGGTATGTTGCGTAAATATGGCTATAGTGTGTCATGTGCAATTAGGACAACAAAAACAAAATTTGGGAAATTCGACTTTTTGAAAAATTGACTTTTTTATTGCCGGTTCCATAAAATGGAATAGAATAGAGATATTTCCATGATTCTTTTTGTGTTTTGTAGAAGAAGTGTTACCAAATAAAAGTTTATTTAACATCTTTGCAATAAAATGTGACGTAATACTTGTTTTTTAGCAATGAATATAGCACTACTTGAAAATTGACTTTTTTCAGTATTTTGATCGCTACGATCTCATTTATGGCTAGGATATGGCGAGACATACCTTAAAATGTTGGGAACATTTTAAGCTTTCATTTAAGTTCAAAAAAAGCGAAAAAATCCCCGTGGAACTTTTTTTCCAGTGAGAAACTTTTGAAGTTTAGTAAAAAAATTGGCCATTTTGGTCTTAAGATAACGGTGTTGTTTGATATCGAAATTAGCCAAATTAGCACTTAAAACTTTTCTTAATACCTCGACTTTGTGAAAATGGAAAGAAATGATAATGCTTTGATGGCCAAAGTTTGCGAAAACTTAAAGGAAATGGGAGTATCTTTTTTGAAAAATTTTGCAATTTTTTGACAAAAAAAATATTTTTCATATTGAAAACGATGCCATTTTTAAACCGCCAAAGATATTCACGTGATTCCTTTTGTATTTTATGCACACATATGCTGGCATAATTTGTGTGAAGCATGAAGTTTATAGCTTTAAAATTGACGGAGTTATTTAAAAAACACTGAAAAAAACCAAGGCCAAATTTTCATATTTTAAAATTAAACAATTCATAACTCCTTAACAGTACACGATGGCATGGTACTTTATGCATAAGTTTTTTAGATCTTGTCAAGCTCTTTCTCTAGAGTCCTAAATCATGTAAATCGGTTGAGTAGATCAAAAGTTATGGCCCCCAGAAGCTTGGAGAAGTCAAAAGTGGTCAACTTTGACACCCTGTAGCTCACCCTGTATTAAAGATATGGACCAACAACAGCACTTTTCTGAAAGCCTATGTCCTCCTCTACAAATGTCTAGAACATTTTGTATGGCTAAAATCAACAGATAAAAAGTTGTAGACTTATTTCCAATTTTTTTGCCATTTGGCCCACTGTGCGTCAGTAAAAAGGGTCGTCACACCGATGGGTGGTGTCACAAAAGGGTCGCTTAACATGACAGTGGATTAACACAACAAAGACACTGGAACGTGATAGAAGCCCAGAAGCAGAGAAGCATATTTTACCTTCACAATCGTTATTGCTGGCATTACCAAAGATGTAAAACAACAGCTTAAATTTTGAAATAGAGTGATTATTTTAGCATACCTGAAAATTATAGCCTTGTCGAAGTAAATGTCTTAGCAAGCGAAAATGACTTAATGGTTACACTCCAGACAGACAATAGGCAACGCTTTGCATTGTTTTTATACTAATACTAATTTCGTCATTCTGTTTGTAACACCTCGAAATATTCCTCTGACACCCCCATTACATATATATATTCTTGATCGTCATGTCATTTTAAGTCGATCTAGCCATGTCCGTCCGTCTGTCTGTCGAAAGCACGGAAACTTTCGAAGGAGAAGAGCTAGCTAGGACTTCTCTCATGAACTTCAACTTACGTGTTAATTGTGGTCTGCATCAGTCTATAGCCTGATACAGCTCCCACGATAAATTGATATTATAGCCCAAATACCATAGCAATTCACTTTTATACCCACCACCGCAGGATAGGGTTTATATTCATTTAGTCATTCCGTTTGCAACACATCGAAATATCAATATCCGATCCTACAAACTATATATATTTCGGATCGTCGTAAAATTCCAAGACGATTTAACGATGTCCGTGTGTCTGTCCTTCCATCCGTTGTAATCACTCTACAGCCTTCAAAAATTGAGATATCGAAGTTGGGCGCAGACACGTCTTTTTGATGTACGCTGGTTAAGTTCTTAAACGGGCTAAATCGGACCATATTTGGATATAGCTGCTGTATAGACTGATTTTCCGATGAAATCGGCCAATAAATGCTTTATGTTTCATCCAATTTTGCTGAAATTTGAAACAGTGAGTAGTTTTAGGCCTCCCGACATTTGACCCAAATATGGTCCATACCGGACTATATTTATATATGGTTGCCATATATACCGATCTGCCGATAAAGAGTCTAAAGCCCATAAAACCTTTATTGATTACCCAATTTCGCAGAAATTTGAAACAGTGATTTTTTAAGCCTTTCAACATCCGCCCCAAATATGTTTCAGATAGAAATATATTTAAGCTGCCAAATAAACCGATCTGCCATTTAAGGGTCTAAAACCCATAAAAGCTACATTTATTACCGAATTTCTTTGAAATTTGAAGACGTGAGTTCTTTTAAGCCACCCGCCATCTGACCCAAATATGGTAAAGATCGGACTGTATTTAGATATTGCCGTAAAATAGACCGATATACCGATTATGTGCCTGAAGCTCATAAAAGCTTTATTTATTACCCGATTTCTTTGAAATTTGAAATAGTGAGTTGTTTTAAGCCTCCCGACATCTGACCCAAATATGAGTCAGATCAGACTATATAGATATATCTGTCGTGAAGACCGATCTTCCAATTTAGGGTCTTAATCCCATAAAAAGCTGATTTATTGTCTGAAAATGCGACTTGTATATGAGTTCTCGGGAAATGAATAAAATATGATCGAGACCAGACCCTATTTAGATATAACTACGGATATAGTAGTGGAGTTATAATAAAATAGGATGATTTCTATATCCTTGTTTAAATTGGCCCAGATCGGTCCAGATTTGGTTATAGGTACCATATAGAATGAACTCTCGATTTGAAATCTTGGTTCTTAAAAAAGCTCATTTATTATCCGATTTCGTTGAAATTTGACGCTGTGACCTATGTTAGGCTTTTTGATATCCGTGTCCTATTTGGTTCAAATCGGTTTATATTTGAATATAGCTGCCAAAAAGACAAATATTTTGTTTTGCAAAAATGAACAGTGATTTGTATATATTAGACCACTCAATGTCCGTGCCGAGTTTGAGTGCATAAGTTATGCAGTTTTCACCGGATTGTGACGAAAGTGGGTTTACATATATACCCTAGGTGGTGGGTATCCAAAGTTCGACCCGGCTGAACTTAATGCTTTTTTATACCCTCCACCATTGGATGGGAGTATACTAATTTCGTCATTCTGTTTGTAACTACTCGAAATATTCGTCCGAGACCGCATAAAGTAAATATATTCTTGATCGTCGTGACATTTTATGTCGATCTAGCCATGTCCGTCCGTCTGTCCGTCCGTCCGTCTGTCCGTCCGTCCGTCTGTCCGTCCGTCCATTCGTCCGTATGTCTGTCGCAAGCACGCTAACTTTCGAGTAAGGCTAACCTTTTGAAATTTTGCTCAAATACTTCTTATTAGTGTAGTCGGTTGGGATTGTAAATGGGTCCATATCGGTCCATGTTTTGATATAGCTGCCATATAAACCGATCTTCAGCCTTGACTTCTTGAGCCTCTAGAGGGCGGAATTATTATCCGATTGGAATGCATGACGTGTTTTGTTATGGTATGAGTGTAAGGGAACACAAAGAAATCATGATGAATGAATTCGTTTAATTAAAAATATGTTCAATGTATGATTTGCTTACCAATCACTTGCCGTGAAATGTCAAAAATTATTAAAGCAATTACCACCTTATTTGAAGTTTTTTATAAGTCAATACCATATTCAGACGGTCATATTAAAGTCTATATTTTTTCTGTGTAGTGATAAAGAGCGAGTTTGAAATGGCAGTTGCAGTATATTCGCTGCGTACTACTTATTAATCTTATTAAAGCCGTAGAGAAAATAACTCAAAGAGCGAATGCAAGAGTTCAAGGAATGAAATTCTCGCACTTTGAAAGTCGAAGTGGTAGCAGTTACGGTCACAGTGGCGTTGGTACCAAGAGCCCAATACCCAAGGGTTTGGTATTCGTAATTTGTGCGAGTTAATACGATGGAAATGATCTCATGTTATGCTAATTTCTTCTAATTCCAATATGGGCTTGACTTCTTGAGCCTCTAGAGGTCGCAATTTTCATCCGACTGCCAAACCAAATTTTGTACAACGACTTCTCTCATGACCTTCAACATACGTGTTCAATATGGTCTGATACAGCTCCCATATAAAGTTATAAGGCGCAATTCTTATCCGAATGAACTGAAATATTACACAATGACTTCTACAATGTTCAGCACTCATTTACCGTCCGAATCGGACTATAACTTGATATAGTTCCAATAGCATAACAGTTCTTATTCAATATTCTTTGTTTGCCTTAAAAGAGATACTACTCATAGAACTTGACAAATGCGATCCATGGTGGAGGATATAAGATTCGGCCCAGCCGAACTTAGCCCGATATTACTTGTTGGCTTTGTTTCTACATTCGGCGGGATCTTCATTTTTATTAGTATTTTCTAAAAAGAATTAAAAATATATATTTAAAACCTATAAGGAAAAACAAAAGTCAGGCGGTACCGACTTTTTAATACCCTACACCTACCCTATTGATACAAAGTGGGAGCTATATCTAATACGGAATCAATTTTTATGGACATCGGCGGATGTTTTCAGATGGGTTATTAAGCAATCCGTATCAAATTTCGAGTAAATATGTATAAACCGTAAAATAAATATGGCTGACAAATGGCAACATTATTGCAAGTTACACAGACTCTGACGACCATATATATGGGAGCTACATCTAAATCTGAACCGATTGGTATCAAACTTCTTAGATATTGTGGTAGCATCGATGAGAGCGTCGTGCATAATTTTGATAATACTGGTCAATTAATGCGCTTGCAGTGGCTCTAGATGCCAAAATCGGGTGATATACATATATGAACCGATTTCTACGATATTCACCAGTACTTGAGAGTCATAAAAAAATCTCTCCTGACAAATTTCTAGAGCACAAATAACAAATAAGCACTTTATTGCGATATTTCTCAACATCGTATGAACATAAATCTGAACCAATTTGGAGCAAACTTTATAGAAATTGTGAAAGTCGACGAGGAAAGCGTTGTACAAAGTTTAGGGAAGATTGGTCAATAAATGCACTTGCAGTGACCATAGAAGTGAAAATCGGGCTATATATATACATATGAGAGCAATATCAAAATCTGCACCGATTTCTATGCAATTCACTTGTAATGTCGAAAGTCATAAGAAAATCCTTCATGCCAAATTTAGAGAGATTCGCATTATTGCTGCAAATCGGACGAACATATATATGAAAGCTATATCTAAATCTGAACCGATTTCTAGCAAACTTCATTGACATTGTAAAAGTCGTCGAGGAAAGAGTTTAACAAAGATTTGGGAAGATTGGTCAATAAATGCGCTTGAATTGGCTCTCGGAGTGAACAACGGGCAATATATATATATATATATATATATGAGAGCTATATCTAAATCTGAACCGATTTCTACGAAATTTGCTAGTTATGTCGGGAGTTATAAAAAGGCTTCAAATATGGAGATGATCGAATGGAAACTGTGACCTGTAGTTTATACACAAATTAACATGGACAGACGTACATACAAATACTCAAAGGGCGTACATACAAATACACAAAGTTGTAATATCTTGTACCACAGTAGTGGTGTAGTGTATAAAAACGCTCATTTCTCTTAAACGGAGTCAAGTTCGCAACTTTTGTATATAAAAGTACCTTTAATTTCGGGTATCAAATTGTTATAGTTGTATGCATAGTATGCAATTTATCAAAGCGAAGTAGAACAAATAATTCGGCAAGTTAAGGGCAGAAAATATGAAATAAAAATTTTTTATACAAACTATTACTTCTCTCCTTTATGAAGTGTTTTCTATTAAAACTAGTCAAAAATATGTCAAAACTCCATTTTTCATTTTGCCCAAAACAATGGGTCATTGGATGTGTGCACTGGACACTTGCGGTGTGGACGGTTCCTCCATAGATGTTTCATTAGCTACTGCTGTGGAAGCACTTGAGTTCCGTCCTTCCCCGCGGGAGCACACCTTGGGTCCAATTCAACCCCCCACACAGGGGTTCTCGGGTCCCATTTCGACGCCTTTCCCTCCTGTTCTGATCGTGCCAGGGGAATTTTCAGTCTCCTGCAATCCGCCGGACTTTTGAGATGTGGTCGATAGCTCCTCAGACAAGTGCTTAACAACAACTGCTGAGTCGTCTTTTGATTTCCCATCCACACCGCTTCTATGCACATTCAGCTTTAACTTGTTGAATCTGTGTGATACAACTCTTTCAGACATGTGGGGATCTGTGAGACAGCCGGAGTTTAGTAGGGATACTGTATGTCTCCTGTCGCTATCCGCCTCATCCAATCTACCAATCTTCCAGTTGGTGGTTAAAAGATTGGAATTGCAGTGACTTAGTCTCCCAAGTATGGATTTAGGGTCTGAGGGAATCCTTTGTATCCCAGTATGTGTATGTATGCGCAATGATACATTACAATTGAGCGTTGATCCCCTTCATCATCACAAATTGGAGGAGACCCAGTCAGTTATGCAAGGACATCGGAGTATACAGATGACGGTCCATTGACTACCCAACTGCAATTATTGCTAGATATGCAGCCCTATTCTTCTGCCATCTACCGACAACTACCTTCACCAAGCTGTCCTTAGCGACATTAGCAAAGATTCTTGAACCCATATAGCGTGTAGCGTATCTCAGAGCGTATTTATGGGAGAGTTTTAAGATCATTCGCAACAAGCCTCTCAATTAACCTGGGAGCGATGCTTCTTTTTTCCACCTGTTAAGGAGCCTTTTGGATTGGCGCGTACTATAGGCTTTCAAATATAATATAGGTTCGACCTTGTCCTTAAGACTCGAATCAGATGTCTTCGTCAAAAGCTTCTGCTGACCAGTCGTCTGTCGGCTGGTGGAGAATAGATCAGCAATTTTTGTCCGACTTGGTGAAATTTAGCATGTAGTGTTCTGTTAGGACTTCCACCAACTCTTCCAAGTTCGGTCCGAATCGGTCTATAACCCGATATAGCTCCCTTATAAACCAAATCGGTCTTCATGAGCCCTTAAAAGTCGCAATTTTTTTCCGATTTGGCTGAAATTTTGCATGTGGTGTTCTGCTACGACTTCCAACAACTGTGCCAAGTGCGGTCCAAATCAGTCTATAACCTGGTATAGCTCCCCTGCAAACCGGTCTCTCGATTATACTTGTTCGGATGGTAGAAGTTTTAATTTTTGCTTGTTTGACAGAAGTTTTGTAGAATAAAATTTTGCCCTTCAACTAAATTCATTTTGTATGAATTTTTAGTAGAATCGATGGTGGTGGGTTCCCAAGATTCGACCCGGCCGAATTTAGCACGCTTTTACATGTTTCATCGTATCTTCTTATATACAATATATTAAGTAAAAGCGTGTTAAGTTCGGGCGGGCCAAATCTTATATACCCTCAACCGTGGTTCGCATTTGTCAAGTTCTTTGCACGGTATCTCTTTATAGGCAAACAAAGGATAGCGGATACAATTTGCCATGCTATTAAATCTATATCAGTTTATAGACCGATTCAGGTTATACTTGGTTTGGATATGAAAGACCATAGTGGAAGTCATTGAGTGGAATTTTAGCCAAATCGCAATCGGGAGATCGGTTTATATGGGAGCTATATCAGGTTATAAACTAACTTCGACCATACTTGGCTGGTTGTTGGAAGACGAAACTAAACAAAATTTAAGCCATATCGGATGAGAATTGCGCACTGTAAATGCTTAAAACAGTCAAGACCTGAGATCGGTTTATATGACAGTTATATCAGATTATGAACCGGTTTGAACCATACTCAATAGTTGTTGGAAGTCATAACAAAACGCTACGTGCAAAATTTCAATCAAATCGGATAAGAATTGGGCTCAAGAGTTCAAGATCTGAGATCGATCTATATAGCAGCTATACCAAAACATGGGCCGAGTTGGCCCATAGACAATTCCAACCGACCTGCACTAATGAGAAATATTTGTATTCCTTACTCCTTCGAAAGTCAGCGTTTTTTCGACATACAGACGGACTCTCCCCTTTACCTCAATTTACAAAATTTCCTGATCTCGGATATGGATGCATCGATTTAAGTGAAATTTCGTATGTCACCTTATAATAACGCAAAAACATACCTCAGATACCTCATTCAAAGTAGGAACAGTGCTTCGACAATTGGTTTAAAGGTATGCAAAAGTTTTTAGATCTTAATGGGGGAATGTTTTTTAAAACAATAAAGCTATTTTCGATGATTAATATTTGTTTTTGTGTTCTGGCAGATCCGAAATATAAAAGGTAACCCTCGTATCTGTTTTGTTTTTTATGCCCGTAAAGAATTAACAACAGCAGAACCTATTCTTGAAATGTTCACAGCATTCAATGATTCTGCGTTGAAAATATGGATAAAGTGGGAAATCGGGTTTCCCCTTACAAATCGAAGGCGTACCACGATGATGGCTGGAGTTATCCCCAACCTAAAAACCTCTCAATAACTGCAATGTGGTTCCAAGTATTAGAGGTATAGTACTAACCTTAATTTAAAATATGGATCCAACGGCCATGTAGTCTTATTATGCCAACATAGAATTCAAATCCAAGGTATTTGAAATGGAGCTCCGCCAAGCCCCCTCCAGGGGACATGTTGTCTAATAATGACAATCAGGGTCTCTTAAATGAAAGGGCTTTACGAGTAGAATACGAACGTGACATTGGAACATAGAACTAAGTCCTATCCCTAAGTAGACATATTGGTTGTAAAAGATCCAAACAGTATGAATAATATTTGCTTGAAATGATCATATTAGTCAAACTCCGAGCGCGTGCACCTCCATTAGTTCCTACTAAATGGACATATAACCCGTCCATTACAATATTAAGCTTAAATTAAAGGCATTTAGAATCAATCAATCTGGTTTGCACTTTTTGTGCCAAGTATGTGCACGGCCCTATCACCTCTTTCAAAACATCGAAAAATGACATCTAGCTAAATATAATAAAACGTTTTTAAGAACAGAGTTCGAACCTGACATTGAAATATATAGTTAAGCGACTGAGAGTCCGCACACCCAAAACCAATTGGATATATAGACTGATAATAGCTTTCAATTGGATATATTGACTGATAATAGCATATGGCGCGCAAATGAAACGTTTTTAAGCTATTATCTTTTTGGCAAAATTAGTTTAAATAGCTCACACACGTTACGTGTTTTATTTCACTGTCAAACATCTTCAGTTTGGTCTATAACTTAACCATCAATCGTCTTACAAACGACCAACGCTTCCAAATTATTGAATTTTATTATCAAAATGCGTGCTCTGTTAAGAAAGTTCATCGCGCGCTCATTTGTGCTCTCATGTGTTCAGCGACGAAGATCATTTTCGGCTCAATGGGTACGTAAGTAAGCAGAATTGTCGATTTTGTGAGTGAATATCAGCCAGAAGAATTGCAATGGCTTGCAATGCATCCACAAAAAGTCACAGTTTGGTGCGGTTTAAGGGCTGGTGGAATCATTGGACCGTACTTCTTCAAAGGTGATGCGAATCGTAACGTAACTGTGAATGGTGAGCGCTATCGTGAGATGATATCCAACTTTTTTTTGCCCAAAATGCAAGAGCTTGATTTGCATGACATGTGGTTTTAACAAGACAGTGCCACATGCCACACCGCACGCGTAACAATGGACTTATTTAGAGGCGAGTTCGATGAACATTTAAATTTACGTTCGGGACCGGTCAATTGGCCACATATATCGTGCGATTTAACGCCTTTAAACTATTTTTTGTAGGGCTATGATAAAGCTCATGTCTATGCATACAAGTCCGCTTCAATTGACGTATTGCAAGACAACATTGAAGCATTTATTCGTGACATA
Organism: Stomoxys calcitrans; assembly: GCF_963082655.1. NCBI lineage: Eukaryota > Metazoa > Arthropoda > Insecta > Diptera > Muscidae > Stomoxys > Stomoxys calcitrans. The sequence goes on along the minus strand of NC_081554.1, from coordinate 143,189,479 downwards.
CCGTCCGAAATGTTGGAAAGAGTATGCCAATATTGGACTAAGCGGATGGACCAATTGAAGCCCAGTCACGGTCAATATTTGAATGAAAAAATCTTCAAACGTTAAATTATATGGACCATACTATCGGTTTAAATAAAGATTTCATGCATTATGTGTTTTGTTTTTCTTGAAAAACTTTCCTACAACTCTTAAATCACCAATCATAATACGAAATCTATGATTAAATTACGAGTCCAAATGAAGGTTATGAGTGTAGATCCGAAAGGATCTATAAAGCCTTTAAATTATTTTAATGTTGACTTTTTTGAACCGGAAGCTGGGCAAGTTGTGTATGTCAACAATAACATATTGGAATTTTTGAAGACAAGATGCAACCATGAGGGGTTCTGGCTGATCTTCACTCCAATATCGAGAATTCTGCTTTTTAGCAAAAATGAGCGCGCGATCAACTTTCCTAACAGAGCACGCATTTTGATTATTAAATTCAATAATTTGCAAGCGTTGCACAGTGGGATGGAAAAAATAAGTGGAAATAAGGCTGCCATTTTTGAGCAGATAAAGATATCTTCACGAAATTGTACATGGTTATAGCTGAGGTGTTATCCCGTTTATATGCCCTAGGAGTCCCACGGGTTAATTGGTGAGCCTTCAAAGTTGGTCACCTCGGCCCTACAAAATTTTGTTCGGGCTGTCAAAAGCGCATTTATGGTCCGATTTCAAAAATTTTTTTGAAAAATGAAATTGAAAATATCATAAAACCAAAACTACTAAATATACCGAACACATTTTTTTCACAAATTTGTAGATGAATATCTTAAAAAAAAAGTAAACATTTTGACCACTTTCTTGATGAAAACACCCAAAATTCCCCCACTGGGGAAAGATGTTTGCAAAATTGGCATTTTAGTAAAATGTCCGAAGAGAACTCAAACCTTGGATAGCAACAAAAATGTTTTAAATGCAATTAGTTATTACTTGGGACAATAAAAATATATATTATAAAGTTGGGAGTCTCAGCTTTACGTTTTGAGAACCAGACGGCTTTTCCCATTTTCTTGTTAAAAAATTTCAATATTGTACTTCACAGATCTCCTATTAGAATTAGCACAATTTATAAAAATTACTCTTAAAATGCATCTAAATTAATTCTTCTTTACAGTACAGTAAGCAAAATCGATTGTGCTGGGTCAAGTTTTTTGTATAGAGACGAAACAATGAAATTTCCTTTTTTTCCGAAATAATGCAAAAAATTTACTTTTTCACATTTTTTGATTTGTAACTCGCATAACTTTTGACTGAAGAACAAAACTTTAGAATATATCGCAACAAAAAATAGTAAATTTTCCAAATCAGTCAAAAAATTTGAAATCGGTTCAGAAATACTTTCACAAGCAACAAAATGAGAGACAAGTCTCTGCGTAAATTTCAAAAAAAAAAATTTGTTAGTCAAATTTCCGTGGCACTATAAATGATATCCCGGACATTTAGACCAGCTTTTTGTAGTGATTTTTAAGCACTTTGAAATCAAAAGAATGAAAAGCACGGATACTTCTTGTTGATATTGGTCTTTAAGGGTTGTAAATAGTCCTTATCAGTTCAGATTTGGATATAGCTCTCATATAAATTACCACTTTATTTTTATTACGATTTGACTTATTAAGCCCTTTGAAACCTACATTTTGGTCAGATTTGGCTGAAAATTTTTGCTGAACATTTTGTTACAACTTCTAACAACCGTGCAAGTACGGTTAAAATTGGTCTGATTTAGCTTCCATATGAACCGATCTCCCTGGGAACTTAGATGTTTTCCTGATTTGGCAGATATTATGTACGTAGTTGTGTTAATTTCTAGCAGAATCCACGGTGGTTGGTTCCCAAAGTTCGGCCCGGCTGAATTTTGCACTATTTTACTTCTACATAATCATTTACCGAAATGACTAATTTTTATAACTATGCCATATCCTATTTCTATTTATTACAAGTGCAGTGTCTTTTCAAAGTCCACGCTTTTTGACCAAGGATATACATTTGCTCCATCATACGTGCAGAATGTAATCAATTAGAAAACAGAAGAGCCTTCTCCAGCAGGATACTACAGCAACCAATTCCATTTTATTTCAATTGACAGTGAAATTATTAATTTGATTATAAATTGTGAGTGTGTCAGCTTTATTATTCGAAAGTTTTATATCTCACCACTTTTTGTGACAGCTGCGGTTGTATGAAAGAATTCTCTATACCAATACATCATCTATTCACCAAATGATAGCTAGGTGGCAGGCACTTTGGTAGCACTTGAACTAGCACATGAACACATATCTAAATATATACGAGCATACAGTCATCGGCAAAAGTATTTTGGCAAAAAAATATTGATTCAAGGTTTTTGGGCAGCCAATCCAAAGTCTTAAACTAAGTTTCATAAACAATTTTTATACCCACCACCGGAGGATGGGGGAATATCGGACTATATCTTAATATAGCCCCCATATAGACCGATCCGCCGATTTAGGGTCTTAGGTCAATAAAAGCCAACATTTTTATTATGCGATTTTGCTGAAATTTGGGATAATGAGTTGTCTTAGGCCCTTCGACAACCTTCGCCAATTTGGCTCAGATCGGTCCAGATTTGGATATAGCTGCCATATAGACGGATCCTCCGATTTAGGGTCTTAGGCCCATAAAAGCCACATTTATGATCCGATTTTGCTGAAATTTGGGACAGTGAGTCGACATTCTTCGTCAATTTGGCTCAGATCGGTACAGATTTGGATATAGCTGCCATATAGACCGATCCTCCGATTTAGGGTCTTAGGTCCATAAAAGAAGCATTTATTGTCCGATGTCGCCAAACTTTGGGACAGTCAGTCAAGGGGCTTACCCCTTGAGATACTTCTGCATTACGGCACCGATCGGTCCAGATTTGGATACAGCTGCCATATAGACCGATCCCTAGGTTTAAGGTTTTGGGGCCATGAAAAGCGCATTAGTTGTCCGATGTCGCCAAAATTTGGGACAGTGAGTTGTGTTAGCCCCTTCAACAACCTTCTTTAGTTTTACTCATATCAGTCCAGATTTGGATATAGCTGCTATATAGACCGATCTCTCGATTTAAGGTTTTGGACCCTTAAAAGGCGCATGTATTGTCCCATGTTGCCGAAATTTGGGACAGAGAGTTAAGTTAAACCCCTCCACATATGTCTGCAATTTGGTTTAGATCGATGAAGATTTGCATATAGCTGCCATATAGACCGATATCTCGATTTAAAGTCTTGGCCCCAAAAAAGGCGCATTTATAATCCGATTTAACTGAAATTTAACAGATTGCCTTATTTTAGGCTTTTCGAAATTCGTGTCGTATATGGTTCAGATCGGTTTATTTTTAGATATAGCTACTAAAATGACGTATATTTTTTTATACACAATTGAACAATGACTTGTACTTATTAGTATTTGGTCCAAATTGGATCATATTTCGATATAACTGTTATGGGACATGAGGTATGCAATTTTCACCGGATTTTGATGAAAGGTGGTTTACAGTACCCGAGGTGGTGGGTATCCAAAATTCTGCCCGGCCGAACTTAACGCCTTTTTACTTGTTTAGTTTTATATGTTGATGATTGACATTTGATAATACGTCTGTAATTCCAAAAAGAAAATGTTTTTCCCATATATTTTCAAACAAATCAAAGAGAGAAACATTTGTATGGCCTATGTAAAAATAGCTTTGCAGTCGACTGTGAATGCGACTGTGGCCATCCTCACACCATGCTCTTTGTCGAAGAATAAATATTTCAGCGACGGAAATCATGTCTTGTAGGGCCTTAAATTAAATGCAAAATCTTTCATTCAGAAACTGTTTTCTACTATGCGTGATAAGTCATTGGCAGAAAAGGAATTTTACGCTTTCACGCGACGACTTATACCAGTCCTAGATTATCGAAAATATTAAGACGACTTTTAAACTTTGCTCCTTCTGGATGTGGATATACTATTGTTCTAAGATTGTATAAAGTATTTGCATTCTATTTATTCTATATATATTCCTATTAGCTTAGAGAGATCGATTTACATATATGGGAGCTGTATCGGGCTATAGACAGATTCAGACCATAATAAACTCGTATGTTTATGGACATGAGAGGATCCGTCGTACAAAATTTCAGGCAACTCGGATAATAATTGCGCCCTCTAGAGGCTCAAGAAGTCAAGACCCAAGATCGGTTTATATGGCAGCTATATTAAAACATGGACCGATATGGCCCATTTACAATACCAACCGACCTACACTAATAAGAAGTACTTGTGCAAAATTTCAAGCCGCTAGCTTTACTCCTTCGAAAGTTAGCGTGCTTTCGACAGACAGACGGACGGACGGACAGACAGACGAACGGACGGACAGACGGACGGACGGACAGACGGACGGACATGGCTAGATCGACAGATTTCGACAGACAGACGGACAGACAGACAGACGGACGGACAGACGGACGAACATGGCTAGATCGACATAAAATGTCGCGACGATCAAGAATATATATACTTTATGGGGTCTCAGATGAATATTTCTAGTAGTTACAAACAGAATGACGAAATTAGTATACCCCCCATGCTTTGGCGGAGGGTATAACAAGTAAAAATAGTGTCGTAGGGTATAAAAATATGCTCATCCAGGCCTAATCTTTGGAACCCACCACCATGGATTATATGTAATCCACCTTTCGTTAAAATCCTGTGAAAAATCCATATCTTATGCCCCGTAGCTGCTATATCGAAATATGTTCCGATTTGTACCGTTGTGTATTGTTCAATTGTGTATAACAAAATGTTGGTATTTTTAGTAGCTAATTATGACAGTAAACCGATTTGAACAATACACGACAAGAATGTCGAAAAGTCTAACATAAGTCACTGAGTCAAATTTCAATTAAAGCGGATTATAAATGCGTCTTTTATGGTGCCAAGACTTTAAATCGAGATATCGGTCGATAGGATGCTATATATAAATCTGGACCGATTTGAGTCAAGTTGCAGAAAAATGTCAAAGAGCCTAACACCCCACTGTCGCAAATTTCGGCGACATCGGACAATAAATGCGCCGTTTGCGGGCCCAAAACCTTAAATCGAGAGATCGGTCTATATGGCACCAATATTCAAATCTGGACCGAGTTGGGCCAAATTGAAGAAGGATGTCCAAATGCCTAACACAACTCACTGCCCCAAGTTTTGGCTGCATTGGACAATAAATATGCCTTTTATGGGCGCAAGACCTTAAATCGAGAGATCGGTCTAAATGGCAGCTATATCCAAATCTGGACCGAATTGAGCCAAATTGTAGAATGCTGTCGAAGGGCCTAACATATCTCACTGTCCCAAATTTCAGCAAAATCGGATAATAAATGTGGCTTTTATGGGCCTAAGACCCTAAATCGACGGATTGGTCTATACGGGGGCTATATCAAGATATAGTCCGATATAGCCCATCTTCGAACTTAACCTAATTATGAACAAAAATAGAACCTGTGCATAGTTTCGGCTCAATATCTCTATTTTTAAGTACTGTAGCGTGATTTCAAGAGACATACGGATGGAAATGGCTAGATAGTCCTAGATTTTTACGGTGATCAATAATATATATACTTAATAGGGTCGGAAATGTATATTTCGATGTGTTGCAAACGAAATGACAAAATGAATGTACCCCCATCCTTCGGTGGTGGATATAAAAAACAGCTAAAATTGCCCATGATGTAAAATTTATTTAAATGACTCTTTCTTCATTGCTGAATCACATATTCATCTAGCCAATACGTATAACTAAAGTTCAGATATCATTCTTATTTGGGCTTTAATATCTATGAAAAAGAAAAAAAGCTAGACAAATAAATCAAAAAAGTTTACGTACATTACCCATGTTTTCGCTATTTTGCTTTTGAGGAATTATATGACACTTGACATTGCCCGAATATAGCATCGTAAATGTTAGGACCAGTCCATACGTTTTCTTCACTAATTTAAATTATAGTACTAAGGCATAGCTCAGAATATGTCATGGAGCAGAAATTTCTTTGTTAATACAACATTGTTTATTATAATATACTAGCTGAACCGGGCCCGCTCCTCTGCACCTTCTTTTATTTTTTAATAGAACAAAATATCCTTTGAATATTTATTTTCGACAATTAAAGAGCTTTTAGTAAAATACTATGCTACGAAAATAGTATACGTATATTGCTTGACTAACAGTATAACAATATAAGTGCCTTTATCTGAATCCCATCGGGTTTCATGTCAATTTAGTTTAGATGTTAGATATACTCCACTCTTAAAATACTTTATTTCAGCCCGCTATTCTCATGATGTCCGATTTAGGAGTGTTTTCGGGGGTGAGGTGGTACCCTAGACACTTGGTCCTGATAAAATATAAGCATCGTGCTCTTCTCTCAAATACCATTTATTTAAACCCAAATGGCGATGGTCAGTAATAATTGCTGTTTGTGGGGTATTTTGGGAAAGGTGTAAATCCCCAAAAAATTGGTCCCGAAATAGCGTATCAATTCGTGCTCTTCCTCCCAATACCTTTCATATGAGCCCCACATTGACATGATCGGTAAATATGCTCGATTTAGGGGTGTTTTGGGGAGTCGAGCGGTCCCCCAAACTCCAAGCCTTAAAAATATATCAGTATCGTGCTCTTTTCATATATATCTATATATAATTTATTTGAACCCCATATTGCCGTTGGCCTCCAATTGAATATCGAATTCGTTTTCTAATCTGAAATATCATTCATTTAAATTTCTCATTGCAAAAGTAAATATGACCGGTTTGGGTTATGGGCCCTAACAACTTATCAAGCTCCACCGGTTTGGGGGATGGGGTAGCTACTCAGTGACTTGGCCTCGCAAATTCTTGTAACAGATGTGAACTCAACTTCCAAACACCTTTCATTTGATACCAATATTGTCCCCATCGGTTAATATATCCTGTTGAGGGGTTTTTGGGGGGTAGGGGCACCTCAGGCACCAAGCAATAATTTTTTATATCAGCTTTTTACTCTACTTTTAAATACCTTTCCCTTGATATCCATATTGTTCCGATCGAAAATACGTCCTGTTGGCGCGTTTTGCGGGGTGGGGAGGCTCCTTAGACACAAAGAAATACAATTTTATGTCAGATTTGTAGTCCACTCTTAAATACATCTCATTTGATACCCATATTGCCCATTTCGGTTAAAGTGTCCGATGTTGGGTGGTTTTATTGGAAGTGGGGGACTCCCCGACACTAAGGTTGACATTTTTATGCCATGTTTGTACTCTATTCTTAAATACCTTTAAGAGGTTTGGGTTTTGAGGTCAGTTGAGGTCAGATGACCAATTTTGTGTTTTTGAGGTACCATATGATTGCATGCAAAATTTCGCTTAAATCGATGCACCCATCTATGAGATCTGGCGTTTTTGAAAATAAGGGTTATGGGGAGGGTCCGCCCATCCCTCAGATATCAAAAAATGTAGTAGCCTGTTTTTACAGGGGGCTCAAACCCTGCCATCTGTGAAAATTTCATGAAAATCGGTTAAGCAGTTTTTTAGTCATAAGGAACGGACAAAAAAACAAAAACAAACAAAGCGCAAGAATTTCATTTGTATGCCCTACACCACCACTGTGGTACAGGAGAAGTAATTCTGAGGTTCAAATGTTTACATAATGACTAGTACTAAGGTCTCCAACATTCAAACTAAGTATGGCTCCAATCGGTTTATACCTTGGTATAGCTTCAAAAACATAGCAATTATTATCCATTATCTTTGCTTTGCCTATAAAACGATATCGGGAACTTAGCACGTTCTGGTTATAGCCTCCACCATAGGAAGGGGGTGTACTAATTTCGTCTTTCTGTTTGTAACACCACGAAATATGCGTCCGAGGCCCCATAAAGTATATATATTCTTGATCGTCATGACATTTTTAGTCGATCTATCCATGTCCATCCGTCTGTCCGTCCGCCCGTCCGTTTGTCTGTCGAAAGCTCGCTAACTTTCGAAGGAGTAAAGTTAGCCGCTTGAAATTTTGCACAAATAATTTTTATTAGTGTAGTTCGGTTGGTTCTTAAGCCCTTACAAGGCGCAATTCTTATCCGAATGAAGTGAATTAATGCACAATGACTTCTACAATGTTCAGCATTCATTTATGGTCCGAATCGGACTATAACTTGATAAAGCTCCAATAGCATAACAGTTTTTATTCAATATTCTTTGTTTGCCTAAAAAGAGATACCGCTCATAGAACTCGACAAATGCTATCCATGGTGGAGGATTTACAAGATCGCACCTACCAAACTTAACGCCATGGAAAGCCTTCGAAAAAAATATTAATTCAGATAAAATGGAAATATATGACTAAATGAATTCATGAGCTTTTTGTATCTATAAGGCCTTATAACACCTTATTTAACATATACCGCCACTGCTACGTTTCCAAACAAATACAATTCTTATTTATTTTAATTTAATTATACGAAAACCTTTTAAATATGCGTCTATCTCTATGAAAGAGTTGGCACATGCAAAACCATTTCAATGCATTTGAGCTACTCTTTGTGTGATGAATGTTGGAAATTCAATGACGGCATGTGGTTTGGATATGTCTCCGAATGTGTCTCCTTGTGGATGATTGTAGCTATGATCGCAGGTGTTCATGTGTTCAAATAGATATCGTGCATGAATGACGGCATGTAATGGGAAATATAATTAAAAACGGAAATAAAAGCACAACATAAATAGGTAACCATCTCAAGTGTACATGGCTGAGCGCAACGTGGCTCAACTGAGAAAGAAAACGGTACATTTTAATAATTTAAAACTAAGGTTTGAGCATTATTTTAAATATTAAAATAACAACTAAAAAAGCGTAAAGTTCGGCCGGGCCGAACTTTGGATACCCATCACCTCGGATATATATATAAACCACTTTTCGTCAAAATCCGGTGAAAAACCCATACCTTATGTCCCATAGCAGCTATATCGAAATAATTTCCGATTTGGAATATTGATCTTTTCTTATAGCTACTAATATCTGAAAATAAATTGATCTCAATACGACACGGATGTCGAAAAGCCTAACATAAGTCATTGTGTCGAATTTCAGCGAAATCGGATTATAAATACGCCTTTTATGTGGCCAAGACTTTAAATCGAGTTATCGGTCCATACGTCATCTATATCCAAATCTGGACCGTTTTATGCCAAGTTGCAGAAAAATGTCGAAGAGCTTAACACAACCCACTGTACCACATTTCGGCGAAATCCAACTATAAATGCGCCTTTTATGGCCCCAAAACCTTAAATCGAGAGATCGGTCTACATGGTACCTATATCCTAATCTGGACCGATCTAAGCCAAATTGAAGAAGAATGTCGAAGGGCCCAACACAACTCACTGTCGCAAATTTTGGCGACATCGGACAATAAACGCGCATTTGATGGCCCCAAAACCTTGAATCGAGAGATTGGTCTACATGGGAGCTATATCCTAATCTGGACCGATCTAAGCCAAATTGAAGAAGAATATCGAAGGGCCCAACACAACTCACTATCCCAAATTTTGGCGACATCGGACAATAAACGCGCATTTGATGGCCCCAAAACCTTGAATCGAGAGATTGGTCTACATGGCAGCTATATCCTAATCTGAACCGATCTGGTCCAAATTGAAGAAGAATATCGATGGCCCCAACACAACTCACTGTCCCCAACTATAGCGTGATTTCAACAGACAGACGGGCGGACATAGCTAGATCGTCTTAGATTTTTACGCTGATCAAGAATATATATACTTTATAGGGTCAGAATTGGATATCTCGATGTGTTGCAAACGGAATGACAAAATGAATATACCCCATTCCTTCGGTGGTGGGTATAAAAATAAGCTGTCCTTAGCGGATATTAGTTTTATATAGCCGCTATATAGACCGATCTCCAGACTTAAAGTCTTGAGGCAATGAATTGATCATTTTGCACCCTGTTTCGATAAAATTTAGCATAGTGAGTTCTGGTAGACCCCAACCCATTTCTGTGAAAAGTGGTTCAGATCGGACCATATATGTATTATCTGCCATACAGCATCCGAAATGCTCGAATAGAAACAGCATGCCTATGTCAAGCGAAGGTCGGTAGATACTGCCCTGCACGAGGTTGTGCATAAAATAGAAGAATCTTTCGATGCCAAAACGTACACACTGGCGGTATGCATTAACAAAGAGGGGGTTTTTAACAATATCCAGACCGATGCACTGATCCAATCCTTAGACCGGGACGACCGGGTCCTTAGAGACTGGATAAACCATATGCCTTGCCCTTGGCATAAATATATGGGAGAAAGTAGCACAAAGCACGCCACAGGGGGCATTTTATCGCCATTCCTATGGGCGATAAAATGCCCATATCACCTATTAAGAATGCGGACTGAGGAAGGATTTGAGCCCGTCTACTAGGATGTTATAATACTTGTAAGGGGTAAGGATCAGAACGAGCTATGCAGAAGGGCTGAAAGGATAGTTCACTTACTCTACAGGAGTAAGGATAGGCCACTTACTCTACAGGAGCGTGATTAGACCAATACTTACTGTCAACCATAATACGGTCCTGCAGGCAGAGATCCGGGCGATCACGGAGTGCGTGAGGTGGTGTGGTTAGGGCAATAACAACCAGGACAATAAGGTCGCGAACAGTCTTGTAGTGTAAGAATGAGATTAACGTCTTCTCTGAGGATGGAAAAATCCGCATCGTTTGTGTGCCGGGCCTTAACGGAGTAAGGGGGAATGAAAGGGCAGACGATTTAGCGGTGAAGGCCAGAGAACTGCCGTGAATAAACTTGGTTAACCAGAAACTTTTCTGGTAGACGTTGTCCGAGTTAAGGGAGTGAACGATGAATACGTATGCAACATTGGGGGATCCAGATTGTAAGAAGACGAAGCTATTAGTGAAAGGAAGTAAGAAGAAGTCAGTATAGGTATCAAAGAGGGACATATAGGACTACGCGCTCGTTTACTCTGTACTCTGTTAAAAAATTAACATTGACAGACGGACAGACATAGGGATATAGCTAAATCGGATCAGAAAGTGATTCTGTGTTGACCGGCATAATTATCAATTGGTCTATCTCTCGTCCTTCTGAGCCGAGAGATAGACCTACACTACTACCACAGTATTGATGTATGGTATAAAACTAAATATATATTAATATACATCTTATATATAACATGGAGCGCATTAGTCAGTTCTTTTCCCGGCATCTCTTCGTAGGCAAAAAATGATATACGAAAAGATTTGCTCTGCTATTAGAGTGATATCAAGATATGATCCGGTTTAGACCACAATTAAATTATATGTTGGAGATCTGTGTAAAATGTCAGCCAATTAGAATAAGAATTGCGCCCTTTGGGGGCTCAAAAAGTAAAATAGGGAGATTTATTTATATGGGAGCTGTATCGGGCTATAGACCAATTCAGACCATAATAAACACGTTGATGGTCATGAGAGGATCCGTCGTACAAAATTTCAGGCAAATCGGATAATAATTGCGCTCTCTAGAGGCTCAAGAAGTCAAGACCCAAGATCGGTTTATATGGCAGCTATATCAAAACATGGACCGATATGGCCCATTTACAATACCAACCGACCTACACTAATAAGAAGTATTTGTGCAAAATTTCAAGCGGCTAGCTTTACTCCTTCGGAAGTTAGCGTGCTTTCGACAGACGGACGGACGGACGGACGGACGGACAGACGGACGGACGGACGGACAGACGGACGGACATGGCTAGATCGACATAAAATTTCACGACGATCAAGAATATATATACTTTACGGGGTCTCAGACGAATATTTCGAGTAGTTACAATCAGAATGACGAAATTAGTATACCCCCAATCTTATGGTGGAGGGTATAAAAATTTGGTATCCAAATTTCGGATGGGGTACCTAGGGGAGCTGCCCCACCCTAAAACCTACCAAGCATATATTTAGACCAATCACGACAATATGGGACCCAAATGGAAGGTATTTAGGATAAGAAAACGTATCTGATATCCAATTGTCGGATGGGACTCAAATGAAAGGTATTTGCGAGTAGAATACGAATCTGATATCCAAATGTGGGACCACGTTTCTGGGTGTCCACCCCTTCCCCAAAACACCCCTCAAACAGGTCTTATTTACTGACCATGGCAATATGGGGATAACATAAAAGGTATTTGAATGCAGAATACGAACCTGACATCCAAATATGGGACCAAGTGTTTGGGGGTCGAATCTCACCAAAAACATCCCCCAAAAGGCGACAAATTTACGACCATAGCAATATGGGGCTCAAATGAAATGATTTTGGGAGTAAAGCACGAATTTGATATAAATATTCGGGAAAAGTGTCTATGGTGTCCCACCCCCACAACACCACCCAAAAAGTAAGTATTTTCTAGCAATTGCAATATGAGGCTCAAATAAGAGGGTTTTTACAGTGGAACACGAATCCGATATATATTTTCAAGGCAAACTTACTGAGTGGCCGCCCATCGCCCAAAACAGCCCCCAAGCCGGTCATGTTTGCCGACTATGGAAATATGGGGCTCAAATTAAAGGTATGTGGGGGTAGACCACGTATCTGATATCAACATTAGGGGCTAACTGTTTAGGTGACGTCCCACCACCATAACAACCCCCCCAACCCACCAATAGGACGTTTTTGCTCATCAAGACAATTTGGGTCTTAAAGAGAGTGGAACTAAATATTCATAGTGTTTGGGACCGGACATATTTGCTGACTTTTGCAATATGGAGTTTAAATGAAATTAGAAAACGAATTTTATATCCAATTTTAAGGGCAATGACAATATGGGGTTCAAATAAATGATGTATAGATATATGATATGTTTTCCTTGTCAATGTGGAAATTAAATGAAAGGTATTGGGGGGTAGAGCAAGAATTGATACTCATTTTTGGGACCAATTTTCCACCAACAACAATTTTTTACTGGCCATCGCAATATGGGGCTCAAAAAAGGTATTTGGGAGTAGAATACGAATTTGATATCCAAATGTAGGATCATGCATTTGGGGCATCACCGGTTCCCCAAAACACCACTAAAGGGAAAAAATTTTCGACCATGCCAACATGTGGCTCAAATGAAAGGTATTTGAGATTAGAAAACGAATTTGTTAACCTATTTTGGGGCCAAGTGTTTGGAGGACGTTTCATCCTGTAAACTCTTCTTCAGCCAATGGGGTTTAAATAAATGGTATTTGAGATAAGAGCATGATACTGATATTTTTTTAGGGCCAAGTATCTGGGGACCATCTTTCCCCCGAAAACACCACTAAATCAGACATCATGACAATATCGGGCTGAAATGAAGTATTTTAAGAATGGAGTACACCTTAAATCCCAACTTGACTTCGTAGACTAATAAAGATCATATAGGGATCAGATAAAGGCCCTTATATTGTTAAACTGTTAGTCAAGCGATATACTATTTTCGTAGCATGGTATTTCACTAAAAGATCTTTAATTGTCGAAAATAAATATTCCAAGGAAACTTTTGTCCCATATAAAGTAAAAGAAGGCGCAGCGGAGCGGGCCCGTGTCAGCTGGTATAATGTAAATATATATACAATTCATTTTCGTTAAGAATAAATTTTTCTACCAAAGAAAAATAAGCCTACACTAAGAAAAATTTTGTCCTAATTCTGAAGATTAGAGCCAAAGATTAGAAAACTTAATTTAAAGATGACCAATTTTCCAACTATTTAATGAAACGTAGTATGATTCAAATCGATTTATTATCTGGCATAGCTGTCATATAAACCGATCTTGGATCATGATTTCTTGAGCCTCTAGGGGGCACAATTCTTATCCGATTTGGCTGAAATTTTGCACGAGGTGTTTTGTTGTGCCTTCCAGTAACTGTGTTAAGTATGGTTTAAATCGGTACATAACCTGATATAGATGTCATATAAACCGATCTGCGATCTTGACTTCTTGAGCCTCTAGAGGCCGCAATTCTCATCCGATTTGGCAAAAACGTCTTCTCTCATGACCTTCAATATACGTGGCTAATATGGTGTAAATCGATCAATAGCTAGATACAGCTCCAATATCAACCGATCTCTCGACTTTGCTTCTTGTTGTACCCTCCACCATAGGATGGGGGTATATTAGTTTCGTCATTCTGTTTGTAACTACTCGAAATATTCGTTTGGGACCCTATAAAGTATATATATTCTTGATCGTCGTGACATTTTATGCCAATCTAGACATGTCCGTCCCTTTGTCCGGCGGTCTGTCTGTCGAAAGCACGCTAACTTACGAAGGAGTAAAGCTAGCCTCTTTAAGTTTTGTACAAATACTTCTTACCAGTGTAGGTCGGTTGGCATTGTAAATGTGCCATATAGGTCCATGTTTTGATATAGCTGACCTATAAACCGATCTTGGGTCTTGACTTCTTGAGCCTTATAGAGTGCGCAATTCTTATCCGATTGGAATAAAATTTAGCACGACGTGTTCTATTATGGTGTCAAACAACTGTGCTAAGTATGGTTGAAATCGGTTCACAGCCTGAACCGTTCATAGCCTAACAGTTTCTCTTAATTTTGTTGGTAACTACTCGAAATATTTGTCTGAGACCCTATGAAGTATATATAATCTTGATCTAGTCATATCCGTCCGTCCGTCTGTCGAAAGGACGCTAACTAAAAAATGACTTGTACTTATTAGTGTTTGGTCCAAATAGGAACATATTTCTATATAGCTGCAATGGGGCATAACGTATGCATTTTTCACCGGATTTTGACGAAAAGTGGTTTACATATATATTCGAGGTGGTGGGTATCCAAACGCCTTTTTACTTGTTTTATCTCCACTAGTTCACATCCGTTAAATCAGACAGGTTCTCAAAGAAATGAGAACCGTAAGTGGAACTCCTTCTTACCGCTGGTGCGGGACACACACACAGAAGGTGTTCTATAGTCTCTTCTTCATCGGTGTCCTCCCAGCTTCTGCAAAAATCCTTGCTGACAACCTTCAGTCTGTCATCATGTTTTCCAATAAGACCTCTCATGATGGACTGGAACATCTGTTCTAGCCAATGAAAGCAAGGCGTCAGACCTCTTCAAGCCACATACTATTGGAATGCTCACAGCCCCCTCTTTGTGGCCATTTATTATTCATTGTCCTTCGGGTCTGGTTCTGGAAACTTAACTTATATGTCGCTAGAGGCATACCCACAGATTCCAGTATCCCTGGAATGAGGAGGACAGTTACTAGTCTCGGAAGCTTATCGGCTTTACAATTTCTGGGATATCCCTGTGGCGCGGCACCCAGAACAGGTGAATTTTGAACTGTTCAGTCATCTCGTTTAGAGTTCTGCGACAGTCGAGAGCGGGGTTTGTGTTCAGCAATACGTTCTCCAGGGATTGATTGCCTACCTGGAGCATCGGATATTGTATCAAGGATAACACAGTGTCCGTAGCCGCCACATGATCAATGAGAAAGATCCCTTAGCCTACCGCCAGTAGTAGCAGCAATTTGTCTAGCCACAATGTCCAGAGTCATTAAATGTAGCAATAAATTCAGTGCATCAGCTGAATTCGTCCTCAATGCGGCTGTGATACCATCGTTAGATCCGGTTGAGTATTGGTCTGGTGGACGGCTCTTAAAAAGTCCACCAGACCACAACACCATATAGCATTATGGATCTGAAAACTGCAGTATATACCCATTTCAGGACGCACGACGCACAATCTAAACCTCAACTTTTGCCATTGACTGTCTTGCAGACGTATAGTGTAAGAGTTGCCTTTCTTGCCCTTTCCAAAATGTTGGATTTGAAGTTAAATTTCCTGTCCAGCAAAACACCCAACTATTTTGCGATTTCTGTAAATGGAAAATTTTCTCCTCCCAAGGAGACAGGTACCACTGTAGGTACCACTTGTATCTCCTGCTGAAAATAACTACTTCTGTCTTGCACCGATTTACGCCTAGACCACTTTCGGTAGCCCACTTTGCTGTTGCACGTAGAGCTTCCTGAAGAACATCTCTTTTAGTATTTGGAAAGTCTGGCCTAACCGTCAGCATACGCGACCACTTTTAAACCTTTTCTTCCAGAGACAATTATATATTGTTAATGGCTATATTCCAAAGTAGAGGAGACAGTACACCTCCTTGAGGTTTCCTCTGCTGACCCATCTTTTTAGATCCACAGATTGCAAGACTGCCGTAATACATCTTTTAGTAAGTTATTAATAAACTTTCTTACGGTAGCGTTTATGCCTAAAAAACCAACTTCTTCATGACTGACGTCGGTTTTATATTACTGGAAGCACCTTCAATTGTATATTTCTTGACAGCGAGAGAACCCTGTAGCCGACTATGTCGTGAAGGGCTGTTTCAATAGATTTGCCTTTATTATGTGCATGATGCTGCCGCGATAGGCTATCTCCAGGGATATTTGCCCTAAGATATGTTTCTATCTACCTCCCAAAAGTCTTCAGCATAAAGGACAGACTAATAGGACGAAAATATATCGCCTTCGTTTGGTAGGGTTTTCCTGCTTTCGGAATGAAAATTACCTTCGTATCCCTCCATCCCACAGTTGTATATGACATGCTGATATAAGCAGAGGAACCAGTCTATAAGACACTGCTCGTAATTTAACCAGTGATACATCATCAGCGCCTGGCGACTTAAAGGAGTCGAAACTTTTTATCGCCCAAAGGATTTTCGACCTCTTCTGGAGCAACGTTGTCCGTTGGAGACTTTCCCGGGAAATGTGTATCAACGAGTAGTTCTAATGTTTCCTCACTAGACATTGTCCATACATTCTCTGACTTCTGAGACCGCAATAGGTCTCGAGAACAGAACCTTCCTTAGCCTAGTGGATTCAGATGTATCCTGCACGGAGCTGCAGAATTCTACCCAGGATCAACGTGGTTAATGATGTTTGTCGACGCCTGAGGAACATTATAACCTAGTGCTGATGGATTGGACTTGATGGACTGTGTTGATGTTTTACTTGAATTTTTTTTTTTTTTTTTTTTTGCATGGAATGAAAGCTTTTTGTTAAAATTTTGCATATTTTAGCCACGGATACAAGTTAAAAAGATTTAATACAATATGCTTATTAACTAGTACAACTCCATTATTTAAAAAATTTAAAAGGGCACTATATTCGGGGTTAACATTAAATGGTGCGCTCCTATTGGTGGACAGCAAACATCAAGGGGAACACTTAGTATTTCCTTGGGCAGATATCGACCATATATATAAAGTCGACAATGATGATTTCTTCTCGATTTAGATTTCCACATCCAGGAAATGGCAGTTAAAAGCAAGGTTGCTGCATGGAATATGTCCAATTAGGGCTTAGAAAAAAAGTATAAAAAATTTCCTCATTTACGGGTAACTTCAGGTTCCTTATGTTCGACTTTTCCTGAATATATCTAAAAGAGAACACCACAATAAAAACCTAATAGATCTAAATTTCAAGGAAAATTCGCGCTAGATGTAGTGCACAAATTGATGAAAAACCCAGTAAGGAAAGGCAAAAGTCGTGCGGGGCCGACTATATAACACCCTACACCACTGAGTCTACCTAATACTTTTAATATATAGCACTTAAATCCAAATTTAGTCAGACTTTGATTTTGCATACCTATTGAAATATCGAATAGAACCTTCTACGATTTTCTTACGATGGTACAAAAAAATGTTCCTACAGCTCTTAAAAATTACCCTTTATTTGAGCCGAACTAAACTAAAGTCTCTTATTTTTATGAAGAACCAACGTGTATAAAGTCATTGAGTATCGCAAATATTATTGACGGCATAAAGCGATGTGTTGTTTTTGCAATATTACAAGCTTAATTGGTCCGTAATGGCTCTTAAAAAAAAAATGTGTAAATCGGGCGATACATTTCTATGGGTGCTCAATCCTAGCAACTCAATATATACCAAAATAAATAGCCTTCGTCCTTAGCTAAAAAGTGGTACGAAAATCGTCTTGCAATCATTTCAAATAGACTGTCATTTTTTATTTATTTCACCACCAAAGAGCTATTCTGCGGACACAAAACTGTTATACATACCCCCACAACGGTAAGTATAGAAACGAAATGAAAATAGACACTTGTTGCATATTTCACATACGTCACAACTTCGTGGGGTTGAAGTTAACTTTGATTTCTCAAACGCTCTTTTTGGCTCTCACCTTTATTTGTGAGTGTGTGTGATGTTAACCTAAATAAAACAGAACACCAAAAGATGTTAAATTCACCACACCAATTGTATTGGACACTCCAGAGAGCGGTTTTATTTTCTCTCGCTCTCACTAAGTGAGAGACGCATGTAGCAGGATAACATCATAACTTTTCCCGATGTATAGCTATGCATGGTAATTTATAATTCATCCATGCCAGCATTGGCTTGGCATGCGATGCCATGCCATTCATGCAGCCACCATAACACAATCACAGCACAGAGTCCTGACACAACAGCAACAATGCCAATAACAACAAAACTTACCACATAACCGTGTTCAGTTTTCCACGTTGTTGGCGTTGGCGAAGGGGAGTTTGTTGGGGTCTACAACAAAGGCCAAAGCAAAACGAAGCGAAAGACGACTTGCATTGCAAGCACAAGCAATCACAGACTGACGTAGTGAAACTTTAGTTGATAATTTGCTCCAAACGCAAACGAACGTGTGCACTGTGCGTCGTCGTATTTGGTGGGGAAAGTGAAATTCGTCAAATAAATTACATCGGCAAAAAGAGAATAAAGAAATAAAAAATGCGATAATAAATTTAAAAGTTTAAAGAGGGAAATTTAAAAAAAAAATCTGTGTAAATACGACTAAACTGTCGAAGGTGGGATTGTTTGCAACTATCCCAAGTTAATTCTTTGATTTTGTAAAATTGACAAATGCTTACCCTCAGCATTTGTGTGTGTACTATTAGTTGAAATAAAGTGAGTGCTTATAAACGGGCCAAATAGTTCCGTTGAACTTTATTTCGAAATGGTTTGTCGTGCAACATACTTGTGCGTGTGTTCGTGTATTTAAGCGCCTATAAGAGTTCATGTGGTTGTCTCCCAGCTAACTTCCTTGCAGTGTGTGCACACAAGCGACACAAATGAGGAGAATCAAATCTTTTGGAAAATAATTGCAGTTTCATATCCTTTTCGAATATACCTTGCAGTCATATGCCTCAACATATACATGCATGTGTAGCAATTGCCTTTGTATTTTGTGTATGTGTGCGTTTGTGTACATGTGCTTTAGCGTTTGCCAGCGTTGGGTTGTCATGATTTTAATGATGATTAATTGTTTTGAAGTGAAAATTTGAAACGACCTCCTTCCTCCCTCATCAGGGATTGACATCGTGTTTATGAAAGCTGCCATTACCTCACTGAATATTGGAAATTGAAATTGTCTCACCAAAGGTAAGTGGTAATTATAAAGGTGAAGTTGGCGGCAACATCGCCAGCGGGTTAATGTGTTTGGATAACGATGTTACAGGACTTAAAAGATTTGACTTTGATCTGAGTATGAAAACCCAATTTCAGCAAGCCCATATGAATACTACTTTGGGGATATTTCTATTGGAATGGATTTACAAGAACGAGATTAAAATGTTGCATATTGCATTACCAAGATACCACGTACACCTTAGGGGAGTATAGATTGACCCATATGTCTCACGAGTTATTGTTAGACAAACATTGCATAAACGGCATTACTTTAAAATGTTAAGGGAATTGCACTATACTATACCCCAATCATGCGTGTCTATTAGACAATATTTGTGGGTGCATTGTTATTTATATTAGAAATTTAAATGTAAAGATTAAACCAAATGGTCGATACAAGGGATGTGGAAGATTTGAAACTCTATAACGTAAATTCACACGCTAAGAGCTAACCAATAAAATCTTAAGAATTTTGACCAAAACTTACACTTGGACATAATTTAGCGTAAAAATGCAAATTTCGTGTGTATATAGTAAATATTCAATTTTATACCCTTCACCACAACAACAGAACAGAGAATTATAAAGTCGTGCATTTGTTTCTAACACCCAGAAGGAAGGCAGGAAATGGACTCATTAATAGATAAACGAATAGACTCTGAATCACTTTCTGATCGATTTAGCTATGTTCGTCTGTTTGTCCATGTTAATTTGAGTATTAAGTACAGATCGCAATTTTCATCTCCAATTTTTCCATTGACAGTTTTTTTTGGCAGAGAGACAAAGCCTATCGAAATTGAATGAAATGTGTTCATATTTGCATATAGCTCCCATATATATGTTTGTCCGATTTGGACTAATATCACAATGGTTTGTTAACCGATTCTTGCCACATCAGTCACAAATGATTCTCCTTTTCGGTTCAGATTTAGATAGAGCTCCCGTGTATGATAGACCCGGTAGTGACAAATCTCTCGATTCAACTTCTTTGGGGAGTATTTTTAACCTGATTTCTATAAAATTTCGAGGTATGATTCATATCACTATGGAGGCCAACATAACGCAATACTGGTGAGAAAATCAGCAAAATAATTTCCAACGGTGTTTATCATCTCCTAATGCTTTCGACATTTGTTAGGTACTATTCACTGTAAAAACTTCTCCCAAAAGAGGTGTCGTACTGATGCACGCCGTTCGGACATTGAATGAGGTGCCTTGTTATTATACCCACCACCATAGGATGAGGGCATATTAATCTATTCATTCCGTTTGTAACACCTCGAAATATTGAACTGCGACCCCATTAGGTATATATATTCTGAATCCTTTCGACATTCTGATTCGTTCTAGTCATGTACGTCCATCTGTCAGTCTGTCGAAATCACGATAGCGTAAAGCTACAAGCTTGAAAGTTTGCACAGAAACTTAATATAAACGTTTATAGCTTCCATATAAACCGATCTCTCGATTTGATTTATTGAGCCTCTGGAAGCTACAATTTCAATTTGACATTTTACACAGACTGCTATTACTTCCAACATCTGTGTCAAGTACGGTCCAAATCGGCTTATAACATGATACAGCTACCATATAAACTAATCTCCCGATTTGATTTTTGAGCCCCTGGAAGCCTCAGTTTTCACCAGATTTGGCTTAAATTTTGCACATAGTGTTGTCTTCTGACTTCTTACAACTGTGCCATGTAAGGTTCAAATCGCCCTATAACCTGATATAGCTCCCATATAAACCTATCTCCCGATTTGACTTCTTGATCCCTTACAAGCTGCAATTTTTGTCCGACTTGGCTGAAATTTTATATGCGGTGTTCTGTTTTAATTTTCAATAAATGTGCCAAGACCGGTTCAAATCGGTCTTAAACCGGATATAGCTCCCATGTAAACCGGCCTCTCGATTATCCTTGTTCGGCTTTAATTTTGCTGGTTTGACCAACATTTTGGTATGTAGAATAAAATTATGCCCTTCAACTAAATTTATTTTGCATAAATTTTTAGCAGAATCCATGGTGGTGGGTTCCCAAGATTCGGCACGGCAGAACTTAGCACGTTTTTAATTGTTGAGCTTGAAATTGTATCGGACAGCACTCATTGATGTGTGAGAGTTTGCGCCTGTTCCTTAATGGAATGTTCATTGGCAAATTTGCATTTGATTCCAATGAGAGTTTCCGAAAGATAAGATAATCGGATTGTTCAAACGGCATATAGCAGGTTAATTGCTCTAAAAATGAAAACGGTATACGTCAGGTAATTGCTAAGCCTAATAAAATGAATGTTTTAAAAAGGTGGTATGTTTGCAAATGCGTAGGTTTGCGTTATGAAAGTCAGCATTTATGGAGGAATTAATTTTAAGTGTGTAAGTGTAATAAAAAATAGATTTTATCAATTATAGAATTTTTGTTTCTTTTTTATGGTTTTTAAATTAAATAATTTAAAATAGAAAAAAATAAACTAAATGTATATATAGACCATATAGAACGATTTTCCGATTTTGGTTTTTGGGCACATGAAAGGTGCATTTCTTAACCGATTTCGTTGAAATTCGGAAGAATAATTGGTATAAGAGCGCTACACATCCTTGCTGAGTATGGTTTGGATCGGAACACTTGGATACATCTGCCGTAAAGACTGATCTCTCGATTGAAGCGCTTTTGCCGTATTTTAATCACATTTCGCTGAAATTCAGAGGAATAAATTGAGGTAGACCCCTCCACACCCACGCTGGGTCTAGCAAGTATCGGACCATTTTGGATCAAGTTCCGATATAGCTATCATATAGCGTGATGTCCCGATTTAAGGTCTTGTGCCGAAAAAAGGCGAAAAAATTGAGAAAAAATTGGTACCTAGAGAAGATCAAAGTAATTATTATACCCACCCCCGAAGGATGGGGGTATATTCATTTTGTCATTCCGTTTGCAACACATGGAAATATCCATTTCCGACCCTATAAAGTATATATATTCTTGATCAGCGTAAAAATCTAAGACGATCTAGACATGTCCGTCCGTCTGTCCGTCTGTATGTTGAAATCACGCTACAGTCTTTAAAAATAGAGATATTGAGCTGAAAGTTTGCACAGATTCTTTTTTTTGTCCATAAGTAGGTTAAGTTCGAAGATGGGCTATATCGGACTATATCTTGATATAGCCCCCATATAGACCGATCCGCCGATTTAGTGTCTTAGGCCCATAAAAGCCATATTTATTATCCGATTTTGTTGAAATTTGGGGCAGATAGTTGTGTTAGGCACTTCGACATCCTTCGTCAATTTGGCTTAGATCGGTCCAGATTTGGATATAGCTGCCATATAGACCGATCCTCCGATTTAGGGTCTAAGGCCCATAAAAGCCACATTTTTTATCCGATTTCGCTGACATTTGGGACAGTAAGTTGTCTTAGTCCCTTCGACTTCCTTCGTTAAATTCTCCCAGATCTGTTCAGATTTGGATATAGCTGCCATATAGATCGATCCTCCGATTTATAATGTAAGGCCCATAAAAGCCACATTCATTATCGGATTTTACTGAATTGTGGGACAGTGAGTTGTGTTAGGCCCTTTGAAATATTTCTTCAATGTGGTCCAGATCGGTTCAGATTTGGATATAGCTGCCATATAGACCGATTTCTTGATTTATGGTTTTGGGCCCATAAAATGCTCATTCATTGTCCGATGTCGCCGAAATTTGGAACAGTGAGTTAAGTTAAACCCCTTGACATACTTCTGCAATATCGCACAGATCGGTCCAGATTTGGATATAGCTGCCATATAGACCGATATCTAGGTTTTAGGTTTTGGGGCCATCAAAGATGCATTTATTGTCCGATGTCGCTGAAATTTGAGACAGTGAGTTTGGTTAGGCTCTTCGACGTCCTTCTTCAATTTTGCCCAGATCGGTCCAGATTTGAATATAGCTGCCATATAGACCGAACTCACGATTTAAGGTTTAGGGCCCATAAAAGAGGAATTTATTGTTCGATTTCACCGAAATTTGGGACAGTGCTTTGTGTTAGGCTCTTCGACATGTTTGTGCAAGTTGGCACAAATCGGTTCAGATTTGGGTATAGCTGCCTTGTAGACCGATATCTCGATTTAAAGTCTTGGCCCCATAAAAGGCGCATTTTTAATCCGATTTCACTGAAATTTGACACAGTGACTTATGTTCGACATCCGTGTCGTATAAAGTTCAGATCGGTATGAGGTATATGAGTATAAGGTATGACATTATCACCGAATTTTGATGAAAGGTGGTTTACATATATACCCGAGGTGGTGGGTATCCAAAGTTCGGCCCGGCCGAACTTAACGCCTTTTTACTTGTTTTTATTATAATACCCTACACTCATAGGGGACAGCATCAATTTGTTGCTAAAACAGAAAACATTTTGTGCTGTTTTTAAATTCAAAAAGTTAAAAAAGCTGAAAAATTTAAATATTTCCAAAAGTTTTATATTACATTATATATTTCAATTCTACAAGCATATAACTTAACGGTTATTGGACGTGGAAATGGAACACTACACACAAAATTTCAGCCCAATCGGATAGCAATTGCGGCATCTAGGGCCTAAATATGTCAAATCAGGAGATCGGTTTATGTGGTTTCTATGTCCAAATCTAAACCGACATGGCCCATTTGCAATCCCCAACAACCTTCATCAATAAAATATATCTGTGCAAAATTTCAAGCGGTTAGCGTTATGTGTTCGACCGCTATCGTCATTTCGACAGATGGAGGGGCGGACATGGTTAGATCGAATCAAATGTCCAGACGATCAAAAGTATATACTTTATGGGTTCGCATATCAATATTTCGAAATTGATATGCGTTAGTATAGTTAGTTGATATAGTTTAGTATACCCCCATCTTATGGTATTGGGTACAAAAACAATCGTTATTTTAAATTTTTCAAAAAGTATTTATTTATTCATCAATAACTATTTTATCCCTTTCAAAGTAATCCCCATACGATATTTTTTTTCCGTTTTTTCCAATACTTGAAACACTTTTGACACCCGATTTGTGGTTACATAATACTTATTATAGTTTCTTTGATCCGTTTTTCGAGTAGTTTTTTTTTTTTTACTGTAAAAAACAAACTGATAATCCAAAATGGTTGATATTATCAAGATATATAACAGACATGTGTGCCATCACGACAGAGAAAGCAAGTAAAAATGGGCTCAGTT
The DNA here is from genome assembly GCF_963082655.1 of Stomoxys calcitrans. Classification (NCBI taxonomy): domain Eukaryota; kingdom Metazoa; phylum Arthropoda; class Insecta; order Diptera; family Muscidae; genus Stomoxys; species Stomoxys calcitrans. Next base: position 143,164,763 of record NC_081554.1, on the reverse strand, counting down.
TAGTTTGACCGAATCAAGGGAACCCACCACCATGGATTCTGTAAAAAATTTCCACAAACAAACTTACTTGAAGACATCTGTGTTTTGTGTCGCATCAAATTTCTGCCAAATCAGTCGCAAATTGACGCATCTAGGGGCCGTAAAAGACTATTCGGTAACTTTCTGATCAGACCTCGTAAAAGGAGGAATAATATTGAGTTGCCTAAAAAGTAATTGCGGATTTTTTAAAAGACAGTAAATGCATTTTTAATAAAACTTAGAATGAACTTTAATCAAATATATATTGTAATTGCCATTTTGTTCGATAACCTTTTGCCATCTTCCTGGCAAATTTAGTATTCCACGCTCATAGCACTTCTGGCTTTTATCTGCAAAAAACTGAACCAAGTGCGATTTTATAGCTTCATCATTGCCGAAAGTTTTACCATTTAAGGAGTTCTGCAAAGATCGAAATAAATGGTAGTCTGATTGTGCAAGGTCAGACTATATGGTGGATGCATCAAAAGTTCCCAGCCAAGCTCACTCAGTTTTTGGCGAGTGACCAAAGATGTGTGCGGTCTAGCGTTGTCCTGGTGGAATATGACACCTTTACGATTGACCAATTCTGGTCGCTTCTCCTTGATGGCTGTATTCAGTTTGTCCAATTGTTGACAGTAAACATCCGAATTAATCGTTTGGTTCCTTGGAAGCAGCTCAAAATATACCACACCCTTCCAATCCCACCAAACAGACAGCACAACCTTCTTTTGGTGGATATCAGCCTTTGAAGTGGTTTGAGCTGGTTCACCATGCTTGGACCATGATCGTTTTCGACTAACGTTGTTGTAAACAATCCATTTTTCATCTCCAGTTATGATTCGTTTAAAAAACGGATCGAATTCATTGCGTTTAAGGTGCATATCACAAGCGTTGATACGGTTTGTTAAATGAATTTATTTCAATACATGTGGTACCCATATTAAAACTGACGCCAAACAAACAAATGTAAACAAAATTTCGCGCACTTTTTTTCTAGAGCAAGCTAAAAGTAACAGCTGATAACTGACAGAAGAAAGAATGCAATTACAGAGTCACAAGCCGTTGAAAAAATTTGTCAACGCCGACTAAATTACTACTATATTACCGACAATTACTTTTTGGGCAACCCAATACAAGCATGTAGATGTAACTTGGAATTAAGAAGTCAGTTCAGAAACAAGGCCACACCTTTTATTTGGTGGTGCTATGCTTTGATTCGACCTTAAGGTACCATATTTGGTTTGGATATTAGACGTTATAATAACACATATGCATAATTGGATAATAATTGATCCTTGCAGGTATACATGTTTTGAGAGACATACCAGGATAAGAACCGACGCGTCTGACATGTGTCTTGATCCTTACAGGTATAAATGTTATGAAAGACACACAAGGATAGGAACCAATACGACTCACATGTATCGTGGAAGTCATGACACTCATGACGAAAAAATCAATAAAAATCTATTGTGAAAAATTTAAATTGGATAGCTTTATTCGATCGCAGAGTAAACATCGTTTAAGTAAACATCGCTCAGTAATATGTGATTGTTTATATCCTCCGAACTTTCCATATAAATTATATATTGAGAGTATAAATGATTTGGATCTATAAATGAGAGACTATTTTCCATCATTTTGTTATTTGGGAATAAAGGATATCGATTTTGGAATGGAAGTAAAATTGCTACTTTAAAATTAGAACTAAATCCATGTTTAATGTCTTGAATCCTTAAATTATTGTCCAGAATATGTAGGCATTTAAAGGCAATTATCTAATTGTCTATAAATGCTCAAAATCCAAATCAATGCGTTAACCAAACAGATAAGTTATAAAGTTTCCCTGTTAAATAGAAAAACCGCAATCCAAACATGTGGTTGCCTCACACATAAACATATCGTACAAATTAAATTCTCACACACAAGCATCAGCAAGTTTTCATTTATTTCTGCTGACTTGCGAACAGGAAAATTTAAAAGATATTCATAGTATCCAAATTTTACCTCGAAAACCTTGATTGCCATTAAGGGCAAAATAAACACTTGAGTTCTGCCGTTAAAGTTCAATGGCAATCGATAGCCGCACACTGGGGAGCTATATGAGAAAAATCTCGGAGATTGCCTCAAATTAAATCAAATGAATCTTGTGGGAAAATACGGATGACAGTCGTATTGTAAAACTTTACGAAAGTTTTTCGTAAGTGTGTAAAAACTAGAAAATTTGTTTGAAGTGCTTGACAGACAGAAGTTGTGTGTAATTGCCTTTATAAGTCTTAGGAATAATATTTGCTTACGGTCTTGTTTGTTCCGCATAGGTATAAACAAATTATTTTAATTTCGCTTAACAATTCTGAGAGGCTGAACGACAATAAAGTGAAGGGATCACTTCCCAATTTTACCTTTTCCATACATGGCGCACCATAAGAAGGGGGTTATGCTGACTAAATAAGGACATTTGAGATTAAAAACAGGATAATTCGGTTCATGTTCAACATAAACCGATCTTCAAACTTGAATGCTTGGCTGCTGTAGTTGCAAGTTTGCTCAGATTTAGACATAACACTCTATAATTTACATGTTTACGATGATGTACAGCTATAGCTAAGCAGCTTAAGTTGTGTAATACTTCAGTCTATTCGGAATTCGAAGAAGAAAATTCGGTTTATATGGGATCGATTCTGACCATATTGGACAAGTATGTTGGAGATCATGGCAGAAGCCGTTGTATAAAATTCCAGCCAAATCTAGTGGCTCAAGATATCAAGATCAAAGATCGGTTTATATGGCAGCTATATCAGCTTATGGACAGATTTGTACCATACATAGCACAGTTTTTGGATGTCATAACAGAACCTTTCACGCTAAATTTTAGCCACATCGGATAAGTATTGGCCCCTCTACGATCGGTTTGTATGGCAGCTATATCAGGTTATGGACCAATTTGAACAAAACATGCAAATTTGAGCCAAATCGGATGAGAATTGCTCCCTCTAGTGGCTAAAGAAGTCAAGATCCAAGATGTCAAACAAACTAAGCACAGTTGTTGAAAATAATAACAAAACACATCATGCAAAATTTCATCCAAATCGGATGAGAATTATAGACCGAATTCAAGCATACTTAGCGCAGTAGTTGAAAGTCAATACAAAACACGTCATGCTAAATTTCAGCCAAAGCGGATAAGAATTGCGCCCTCTAGTGACTTAAGAAGTCAAGATTTAAGATCGGTTTATGTGGCAGCTATCTCAGGTTATGGACGTATTTGAACCATACTTAGCACAGTTGTTGATGTTGATCGGATAGGAATTGCATCTCTAGAGGCACAAGTAGTCCAGACCCCAGATCAGTTTATCTAACAGCTATATCAGGTTATGAACGGATTTGAATCTTAGCACAATTGTTGGAACGAAACACCTCATTTCAGTCAAATCATAAGAGAATTGCGTCCTCTAGTGGCTTACGAAGTGAGGATTCGAAACCGGTTTAAATGACAGCTATATAAGGTTATACACCGATTAAAACCATACTTAAAACAAATGTTAGAAGTCATATAGAAACACGTCATGCTAAATTTCAGTCAAATCGGATAAGAATTGCGCCCTTTAGTGGCTCAAGAATTCAGCATCCAAGATCGGATTGTATGGCAGCTGTATCAAAGCATGGTCGGTTGGAATTGTAAATGACCTACACTTATAAGAAGTATTTGTGCAAAATTTCAAGTGGCTAGCTTGACTCATTCGAAAGTTAGCGTGCTTTCGAAAGACAGATGGACAAACCGACTGACGGACATGGCTGATCGACTTAAAATGTCATGACGATCAAGAATATGTATATTAAATGGGGTCTAAGACGAATATTTCGAGGAGTTTCAAACGGAATGACGAAATTAGTACACCTCTATCCTATGATGAAGGGTATAACTATTCAAATTCGGCCGGGCCGAATCTTAGGATCCCTCCACCATGAATTTTACTAAAAAATTTTACAAAAACAAGTAAAAGCGTGCTAAGTTCGGCCGGGCCGAATCTTATATACCCTCCACCATGGATCGCTTTTGTCGAGCTCTTGCTCTTCAGACTTATTACTTGTTTTGTGTTGGTTATCTACATTAAAAATCATATTTCAAAGCGACCACTTTCTAAAAAAATCCGCAATCCTGTGTCCCTCCCAATGTGAGGGTAAAAAGTGTATTTTACTACCAAAGACCTTTTATTTCTGTCCTATTCTATCCTGAACGCCTTCACATGTTATTTCATTTTATTCATTTATTATTTTCCTTTTTTTGTGGTAAGATAGGGGGAGGGGAATGTAATCTGACACATTCTATTATTTGAGTACAATATATTCTCGGTCATCCTACAAGACCTTACCGTCCTGGTTGTTATTGCCCTTATGGTCACTTTACTGTCGGTAAAGATGTTCACACTCAACGTCCTCGCGTAAGCACCACACCACTTCACGCACTGCAGAACCGTATTATGGTCAGGAGGTCTAAAACGGATCTCAGTCCCTGGGTTCTCAATGTAGATCCTCAGGCACACTCTGTCCCCTAGCTTTGATCCATTCGTGTAACATGATCTCCTAGATGGCAAAACTAGTGTTCCGCCAATCCAAGACTGTGCCGATGGCAGCAGTGCGTCGCACTCGACTTCAAGGTTCATCTCAGGTATTCGATCGGAAACACCATGGCATGAGCTGCTCCCATCCTCAATCCATTCTCCCATTCTCTCAAAGCCGTAGTGGCTGCCTCACACTTAATCTTTATGTCAATGTGTCGGATACCTAGAATAATCTCCAGTGCCCTAGTGGACATGGTCCTCATCGCTCCGCCTATGCCAAGACAACATGTTCTCTGAACCTGTTGTATGGTCCTTACGTTGCAATTTTTCTCCATAGCAGTCTACCAAACTACTGCGCCATAAGTAAGTATTGGTCTAATCACGCTCCTTAGAGCCAGTGGACTATCCTCGGATTCAGGCCCCATTTCGAGCCTACGGCCCGTTTACATAGTGCCCAACATCTGTGAGTCTTCTCCGTATGCTCCTGAATGTGACACTTCCAATTCAGTTTCCAGTCCAAGATCACAACTAAGTATTTGACTTTGTCAGATATCGAAATCGTCTCATTGAGGAAACGTAGTGCGTTAAATTGGCCCACCTTTGTTTTCCTCGTGACAAGGCATATTTCAGTCTTCTCTATGCTCACTTTGAGACCTCTGGGTCTAGCCCAATAATATTCCATATGTCAGACTTTTTCGGCCGTTCTGCATAGTTCGATCGGATCCTTACCCCTCAGAAGTATTATAACATCGTCTGCGAAGCATACGGATTCAAATCCCTCCTCAGTCAGCATCCATAATAGGTCATTTATGGTGGTCACCCATAGGAGTGGCTATAAAATGCCCCCCCTGTGGCGTGCCCTGTTCCACTTTCTTCCTTATATTTATGCCATGCGACTCACAATGTATCCACCTGTTCCTTAGCATATGGTTTATCCAGTCTCTAAGGACCGGGTCCACCCGGTACTTGTCTAAGGATTGGATCAGTATGTCGCTCCGCATATTGTTAAGCCCCCTCGATGTCAATGCATACCACCAGTGTGTACATTTTGGCATCGAACGATTCTTCTATTTTATTCACAACCTCGTGCATGGCAGTCTCCACCGACCTTCCCTTGACATAGTCATGCTGTTTGTATTTGAGCAGTTTGCTGGATGTCATACTCTTTATCATGGTGTCCACAATACGTTCCATGGTTTTGAGTAGAAAGGACGTAAGGCTTATGGGTCTATAGGCCTTTGGTGTCGCATAACTTGCTTTGCCGGGCTTAGGTATAATCACAACCCTTGCCTCCTGCCAGGCTTTCGGAGTATATGAAAGTCCTAGGCACGCTATGAAAATTTTGCCAGACGAGGCGCCAGATAGTCTGCCTCTTTCTGTAGTAACGCCGGAAATATCCCATCAGGTCCGGGTGACTTAAATGGTTTGAAGCTCCTCAAGGATTCCTTCACCATTCCGTTATTATAAACCTTCGATCAACGTCATTATTCCAAGATACCGGTGTCTCCGTGAGTCCCTCTGTATGCAGTGGAAAATGGGTTTCCATCAAAAGCATCAACATGTCCTCCCTTGTCTCTGCCCTCTCTGCCAAAATCGTCTACTAAAGTTTCAGTTTGGACATGGGTTTTGAGAGAAACTTTGTTATCTTGGCGGCGTCATTAACGCTATCGACCTGTTCGCAGAAAAGCATTCAGGAGGCATGTTTAGCCGCTCTGGTAATCTTATTGTATTCCTTGAGCCGTATGTAATACACATCCCAATAAACTTTCGCCTTTTTACGACGTGCTTTGTTAAAAAGTCTGCGGACCTCTTTCCAATATTGCGAGTCTCCCCGGTCATCCAGGGTTTTTCTTGGCCTGATTTTCTTTCCCGAAGAGGACAACTGTCTTCGAAAGACCACCAGTGCAGTCGTAATCCTGTAAATATTCTCATCAATGTCTTCTATGCTTGGACAATCTAAATTATCTTGCCCAAAATTCTTATGAGTAGCCTTCTAAATTTTGTCCAGTTGGTTTCAACTTATTTCGAAAGCTTATCGGATTCGGCGCTGGCCGTGCTATTCTAAACCTAATTTAGCGATGGTCAGAGAAATTGTGTTCCATGGAGAGCCTCCAATTCTGAACCTCAACGATCAGATCTTCCGAAGATATCGTCACATTTAATACCTCCTGCCGAATCATATTAACAAAGGTAGCGGTGTTACCAACATTAAGTGTTATTAGGTCGTTAATATTCAAGGACTCTGCCAGGGCTTAGCCCCGCTTATAAGTGCTGGCAGTACCCCACGAAATGTGGTGAGAGTTCGCATCGCTCCCTATTAGTACCTCGTTTCCTGTCTATTTTGCTTTCCTCACCAGCCGTTGCAGCTCCGACGTGGGTGGCGATGTCGGAGAGTCGAAAGGCAGATAAAGTGATGCCAGGTATGCTCCACCGTCTCCCTGTCTCACCACTGTTGCATCCGACGTTGACAACTCTGGGGAAAATATACAATTCAAATTTTTATGACACATAACGCAGGTCCTCGGCCGAGTACCAGAGTTGGCATAGAATAATTGGTAGTTGATATGGTTCAGTCCAGAAACTTTACTCCGGGTCGTCCATGGCTACTGAATTAGGGCAATCTAAGGAATCTTGCCCTTGCTGATTTTCTCCCTTGATCAGAGCGTGCGCAGTAGTCTCGCTCCGGTGGAGGTTAAGGTTCTTTGCATAGTCTAGTCTTTCGACTCTTTATAAAGTCGGTAATGGTTCCATCGTCGGGTCCCTGTTCGTTAAGCTGTATTGGGTTTCCATTACCTGTACTGCCTGATGTTTCAATACTAGGATCTTTGCCTATCTTAGCCTTCCAAATCTTAAGTAAATGGGCTTCTTGGGAGTAGGTGATGGTACCATCATCGGCACCCTGTTCGTTGGGTTGCATTGAGACTCCTGTCGCTGCGTTGCTTACTAATGTTTCAATATTAGTACCAGTATTCCGAATATTGAAGTCGGTGATGGGTCCGTCGTCGGGTTCCTTTTTGTTAGGCTATGTTGGGTCTCTCGCCACTGCACTGCCTGATATTTTAGTATTGGGATCTTTGCTTAACTTTCCAATATTGAGAGATGTCTTGATTGTCTCGTTGTCGGCCCCCTGTTCGGTGTTGATTTATTTGCCACTGCACGGCCTGATATCTCAAAATGAGAATTTGTGCCTATCCTAGTCTTCCCAATCTTGAAAAAGACAGCTTTGCTAGTGCGCCATGCCTTTAGTCTTAGCTAAACTCGTCACGGAGACTTGATCAATGCCAACCACAAGGAGAGTTTCTTCCTCCTTCTCCTCCACTTCTCTACGGCCAAACCTTGGTTTTGCTTTTCCAAGAACCCCAACATGCGTTCCGTCGCAAATTTACTGCCCAATCCCCTGATGAAGACGGTAGCCTTTGTGAGCTGGGGGATATCCATCTTTCTCACCAGGTCGAGCTTTGCGCCCCCCAGGGAGCGTGAATACCTCTGACGAGCTGTTTGACGATATCAATACATTCCGCCGATGCAAAACGCAGCGTAAAGATGTCCCCTCTATACTAGCAGCTCATAATTTGTATGGGTGGACCCTCTTCAGAGTTCCACACATGTTCGAAAATCCGATCGTTAACTAGATCCTCCACTTGAACCGACAATCTGGTGGAATCCTACCGAATGCACCGAATGCACGAATGCATCTTTGTTGTGTTTCCTTGCCACTCTGGCGTAATACGGCGACTCCTTACCATTCTCAGCGACCATCTTCCCCTTCCGTGATGGCTGTTGCCTCAGTTTGGAAGTCGCAGTCCTCCATGAAGACTTATGGGCCATGCTTGCTTCCTTCGTTTCTGTTCCGACTTTGTCTACCACCGCAGGACACTCTCTGGAATCTCAATTGCGGGATCGCTGGCTTCTACCTCCGCAGGACACTCTCTGGAATCTCAATTGCGGGATGGCTGGCTTGATTTTCCCAGAGTACTTGCAAGCGGGGAGCACTTTTTCTTCTTTAGCATTTTAGCAATGTTCTGCTCTTTAAGAGATCTGATTCTTTTCCCAGCTTCCGTAGATGTGCTTGGAATGTCAGTTCTATCCCTTCCAGCATACTACACTTTCTCCCAATTACTCCACAGTTATATATTTCGATTCGACTGCGATGACTGTTTCATTGACACCGTCGCTGTCTGAATCCGAGTCAGAAACACCACCTTTACTTTAAGGCTGGGGGACGAACTGCATCCCTCTGGTTTATCCGTCTCTTCCTCATTATTTAGTCTAACGATTATTTGTGCGCTTGTAGTATTACTCTCGACCAGAGATGGCCTGTCAGAAACAGTGACGTATATGACATACATTTTCCGACGTATATTACATACGTCGAAAAACGTCGTAAACCTAGCCAAAAAAACTAGGTTTCTGACAGAAAAAAAAAAAAAAATTCGAACGAAAAATATGTCGAATTTTTGATCTGATTAACTAAAAAATTTTGGCATAAGTAATTTTTTTCCTCCTGGAGACGAACAATATTGAAATTGGAAAAAAATCGGTTCAGAATTAGAAAAAGCTACCGTAGGTTTACACGATTTTTTACCAATATTGTTATAAAATGAATGACATCTGAGGTAGTGTCAAGTGAAATGGTAGATGGCGTGTTAAGTATGCTAATGTGAGGTAATGCCAAGTGAAATGGAAGATGGCGTGTTAAGTATTTTATTGAATAAGTAATGTTATTTTTAAGTATTGTTATTGAATAACATAATTAACACTCCATGTACCATTTCACTTGACACTTCCTCAGATGTCATGCATTTTTAACATATGTCGTTTACAACAGCTTTCAAAAAGCAAATTAAAACGGGAGAAGCAAATAATTTTGCAAAAGGATACAAAATAATTGCAATTTCTAAATATAATTGATGAAAACTAATAATTTATTGATTTTTTGCTTCACAAAAAAAATCCTTAAACGTTACTTTATAAATTGACTTGAAATTTGCGTATATTTCCAATTTATTGTGTGAAAAATGCAAATGCAAAAATTAAAAAAAAAAAAAAACTTAATATTTCTTTTATTGCGAAATTTTTTTACATATAAACTCTTCTATATACAACAAATAAGTGACAATAATATTTGTTAAAAATCAAACTTTTACACTGAGTTATTAAGGTTTATGACGTTTGCGACTTTTTCTACGTTTTATACAAGTATACGACGTTTTCGACTTTTACAACTTTTTGACAGTCGGAAACCTAAAAAATCGTCTTACGGACCATCTCTGCTCTCGACTAAAGGTGCCAAGGCACCCACACCTATAGGAGAGGAGGACAACACGCTACCGTCTGATGCCACCACCGCAGATGTTGAGTCTTTGGAGTCCATTTCTAGCCTACTCTAAAAGGCTTTCAAATTTTTTTCATAATAGGTGGTACTTATTCCGAGATACGGATATATTTTTATACCCACCACCGACGGATGGGGGTATATTCATTTTGTCATTCCGTTTGCAACACATCGAAATATCCATTTCCGACCCTATAAAGTATATATATTCTTGATCAGCGTAAAAATCTAAGACGATCTAGACATGTCCGTCCGTCTGTCCGTCTGTCTGTTGAAATCACGCTATAGTCTTCAAAAATAGAGATATCGAGCTGAAATTTTGCACAGATCCCCCGATTTAGGGTCTATGGCACATAAAAGCCACATTTATTATCCAATTTTGCTGAAATTTGGGACGGTGAGTTGTGTTCGGCCCTTCGACATCCTTCGCCAATTTGGCCCCAGATCGTTTCAGATTTGGATATAACTGCCATATAGACCGATCCTCAGATTAAGGGTCTTAGGCTCATAAAAGCCACATTTATTATCCGATTTTGTTCAAATTTGGGACAGTGAGTTGTGTTAGGCCCTTCTTCATCCTTCTTAAATTTGGCTCAGATCGGTTCAGATTTGCATACAGCTGCCATATAGACCGATCCTCCGATTTAGGGTCCTTAGGCCCCACAAAAGCCACATTTATAATCCGATTTTACTGAAATTTAAGACAGTGAGTTGTGTTAGGCCCCTCGACATCATTTATCAATTTGGACCAGATCGGTTCAGATTTGGATATAGCTGCCATATAGACCGATCCTCCGATTTAGGGTCTTAGGCCCATAAAAGCCACATTTATTATCAGATTTTGCTAAAATTTGGGACAGTGAGTTGTGTTCGGCCCTTCGACATCCTTCGTCAATTTGGCCCAGATCGTTTTCAGATTTGGATATAGCTGCCATATAGACCGATCCTCAGATTTAGGGTCTTAGGCCCATAAAAGCCACATTTATCATCCGATTTTGTTCAAATTTGGAACAGTGAGTTACGTTAGGCTCCTTGATATCCTCCGTCAATTTGGCCCAGATCGGTCCAGATTTGGATATAGCTGCAATATAGACCGATATCTCGATTTAAGGTTTTTTGCCCATAAAAGGCGCATTTATTTTTTTGCCCATAAAAGGCGCATTTATTATCCGATGTCGCCGAAATTTGGGACAGTGAGTTTATATTTGACCCTTCGTCATCCTTCGTCAATTTGGCTCAGAGCGGTCCAGTTCGGGATATAGCTGTCATATAGACCGATCCTCCAATTTAGGGTCTTAGGCCCATAAAAGGCGCATTTATTGTCCGATGTCGCCGAAATTTGGAACATTGAGTTAGGTTAAACCCCTTGACATAGTTCTGCATTATGGCACAGATCGGTCACGATTTGGATATAGCTGCCATATAGACCGATCTCTCGGTTTTAGGTTTTTGTGCCAGAAAAAGCGCATTTATTGTCCGATGTCGCCGCAATTTGGGAGAATGAGTTGTGTTGGGCCCTTTCGACATCCTTCTTCAATTTCACTCATATCGATCAAGATTTGGATATAGCTGCCATATAGACCGATATCTCGATTTAAAGTTTTGGCCTCAAAAAAGACGCATTTACAATCCGATTTAACTGAAATTTGACACATTGACTTATGTTAGGCTTTTCGACATCCATGTTGCATATGGTTCAGATCGGTTTATTTTTAGATATAGCTACTAAAAAGACCAATATTTTGTTATACATAGTTGAACAATGACTTGAACTTATTAGTATTTGGTCCAAATCGGATCATATTTCGACATAACTGCAATATGACATAAGTTATGCAATTTGCACTGGATTTTGATGATAGGTATTTTACATATATTCCCGAGGTGGTGGGTATCCAAAGTTCGGCCCGGCCGAACTTAACACCTTTTTACTTGTTTTTCTTTGAGGAGCGAAATAAAAACACGTCCGCTCTATTCAACGGCTAAAATTCATAATAGTAAATACATATTACTGACATAGAAAATGTCTCAATAAATATTCTAAAAGAATTTATCCATACACATTCCAAAGTATTTTACCAACTATCTGTTCGCAAACTGACCGGGGCGGGAGTAACTTTATCATTATATTGTTAAGGAAGGACAAGCATAGTTTACTCAATGTTATGGCATTAGGAATTTCTCTGTCAATATCTGAATTAAACTTCCATTATCTATTGTATATTCTACTCTTTTTTATTCTTTGCCTTTTTTATTTCTTTGGTTTGTTTTCTCTTATGTTTTAGCGTTTTTTTACAAATGCTTTTAGAGCAGAGTTTTAAAACCAACATTTGTAGTTGCTGCAAGTTCACTAGGCATTAGTAGAAGCAACAGGGAATACAATGGCACACCGGACATGGCTACTATGGTAGAAAGTGAAAATCAACACAACGTGGAAGCAAGGAAACGAAAAATAGCAGCTAGTGAACATTTTAACTTTAGACGGAGGCTTAAAACTTTAATCCGGCAATAATATTATTTTTTTGTGCTAACGAAATGATGACGCCAGGCAAATCGAGTGCATAGAACCGAATGGCAATGGAAAGAGGTAGAAAAATTCCTTGGATTCAAACATTTGTCTCCATGGTGAAAAAGTGCTTGGACAGAGTATTGTTTGGAAACAGAAATACAGTGGTAAGATATGAAAAGAAAAGGACAAATTATCCAAATTATAAAAACAGCCAAACGAATGGATGAAAAAGTTGGTTTAAATTTGAAAATTTTTCCAGCAACGACCACAAAATGAAGTAAATTTGAACTTATTTATTTGAAAATTTGACCCATGAACATTCCATTAAGGAACAGGGGTAAACTTTTCACATATAAATGAGTGCTGAACGATTCAAGTTTAGGATCAATCATAATTGGCCTCCTTTTCGAAGCTGATTCCAAGCGGCGTGCCGCAGTGCGACACAGCTTTAGGGGAGAAGTTTTTACATGACTCACAAATGTCGCCAGCATTACCAGGCATAACCACCTCAGAAAAAAATTTTTTATGTTCTCACCACAATTCGAACTTATGCATTCAGCATAGGCGGAAATGCAAACCTCAGCGCTACTGTGGCCTTCACTTGCTCTAACCGACGTACTTCACCGAATAATCGAAACAGGCAAGTGCTCAACAGGGTTGCGTATTGTACTCTACTTTCTCCACTTTATACTGAAATATATTCCTCCCATCTCGTTATTATTTTTTACACCACAAAATAAGAATCTTGTCGTATAGCTCACACATCTTGAAGTTTATGCGACTCCTATTTTCTACGTCAATTTAGATATTGGTCCCATATACTTTGTTTGCTTACGCTTCCATTTCTTTGGCCATCAAATCTTTTTGAATTCCATGCAGGATAGACTTTTATTTAAAGAATGCGTAGCAAAACACTTTAAAATCGGGCGAACTCTTTTGATGAGAACAAGGTGAAATACAAATGAGTAATTTCAAAATGCACAAGCACTTTCGCTTAGCATCTCTCAGGTTCGCTTAAAGAAATCCTTCATTTAACCCAACTAAATATAGGAATTAATTAGCTTTAAACAAACAAAATAACAAGTAAAAAGGCATTAAGTTCGGTCGGGCCGATCTTTGGGTACCCACCACCTCGGGTATATATGATAGCCCCCTTTCGTCACAATCCGGTGAAAATTGCATAACTTATGCACCTTAATTCGACACGGATATTGAGTGGTCAAATATATATAAATCACTGTTGAATTTTTATACCCTCCGCCATAGGATGGAGGTATACTAATTTCGTCATTCTGTTTGTAACTACTCGAAATATTCGTCTGAGGCCCCATAAAGTATATATATTCTTAATCGTCGTGAAATTTTATGTCGATCTAGCCATGTCCGTCCCTCTGTCCGTCCGTCCGTCCGTCTGTCTGTCGAAAGCACGCTAACTTCCGAAGGAGTAAGGCTAGCCGATTGAAATTTTGCACAAATACTTTTTATTAGTGTAGGTTGGTTGGTATTGTAAATGGGCCATATCGGTCCATGTTTTGATATAGCTGCCATATAAACCGATCTTGGGTCTTGAGTTCTTGAGCCTCTAGAGGGCGCAATTCTCATCCGACTTGACTGAAATTTTGTACAATGGATCTTCTCATGATCATCAACATACGTGTTTATTATGGTCTGAATCGGTCTATAGCCCGATGCAGCTTCCATATAAATCGATTTCTCTATTTTACTTCTTGAGCCCCCAAAAGGCATAATTTTTATTCGAATTGGCTGAAATTTTACATAGGTCTCCAACATATAATTTAATTCTGGTCCAAACCGGATCATATCTTGATATCTCTCTAATAGCGAAGCAAATCTTTTCTTATATCATTTTTTGCCTAAGAAGAGATGTCGGGAAAAGAACTCGACAAATGCGCTCCATGGTGGAGGGTATATAAGATTCGGCCCGGCCGAACTTAGCACGCTTTTACTTGTTTATTTAAAATTTCAACAAAATCTAGTAATAAATAAAGCTTTTATAAGCTTCAGACCCTTAATCGATACATCGGTCTATATGACAGCTATATCTAAATACAGTCCAATATTTATCATATTTGGGTCGTATGGCGGGTGGGTCAGATGGCGGGTAAAACTACTTACTGTTTCAAATTTCAGCGAAATCGGGGCAAAAAAATAAAGCTTATATTCGCTTCAGACCCTTTATCGGCAGATCGGTCTATATTGCAGTTATATCTAAATACAGTCCGATCTGAACCACATTTGGGTCCTAAGTTAGGCGGCGTAAAATAACTCAATGTTTCAAATTTCAGCGAAACCCTTTATCTGGAGACACTCGGACATGGATTTGTGGTTAGTCGGAGACTGAAGCACCTTATCTCAAGCTTTTCTCAGGTGGATGAGAGGCAAGCCAAAATCCGCATAAAAGCATATTTCTTCAACATCAGCCTTATTTGTGCCCATGCTCCGATAGAAGGCAAAGACGAGCAGGCCAAGGGTATTTTCTACGAGCGCCTTGAGAGAGAATATGACCGCATCTCCACACATGATATTAAAAATGTTCTGGGAGATTTTTATGCGAAGATAGGGATGGAAGACATCTTTGGTCCAACAGTCGGAAAGTTTAGCCTCCACGAGATAACGTCCAGTAATGGGTTGAGGCTGATAGATTTCGCCGCGGCAAAAAACATGGTAGTTAGTAGTACCAGATATCAACATAAAAATATTTACAAAGCCACATGGCTGACACCCGATCAAAAAACGAGAAACCAAATTGATCACATTGTGATAGATGGAAGGCATTCATCCAGCGTGTTAGATGTACGATCGATCCTTGGAGCGATATATTTTAGATTCGAATCATAACCGTGTTGAAGCAAAGGTTCGCACCCGTTTGAATATGGCGAGGAAAGTACAATATGACCCAAGAAACCCATGGTACGACCAAGAGTGTCGAGATGCAATCAGTAGCAACGCGCCAGATGAAGGAGAGGTATCGAGAGAAAAGGAGAGAAGAGAAACGTCTATTCTGCAGAAAGAAGAAGTAAAACCGTGCTAAGTTCGGCCGGGCCGAATCTTATATACCCTTTACCATGGATCGCATTTGTCGAGTTCTTTTCCCGGCATCTCTTCTTAGGCAAAAAAGGATATAAGAAAAGAGTTTCTCTGCTATTAAAACGATATCAAGATATGGTCCGGTTCGGACCACAATAAAATTATATGTTGGAGACCTGTGTAAAATTTCAGCCAATTCGTATAAGAATTGCGCCCATTGGGGCTCAAGAAGTAAAATAGAGAGAACGATTTATATGGGATCTGTATCGAGTTATAGACCGATTCAGACCATAATAAACACGTATGTTGATGGTCATGAGAGGATCCGTCGTACAAAATTTCAGGCAAATCGGATAATAATTGCGACCTCTAGGGGTCAAGAAGTCAAGATCCCAGAACGGTTTATATGGCAGCTATATCAGGTTATGAACCGATTTGAACCTTATTTGACACAGTTCTTGAAAGTAAAAATAAAATACGTCACGCAAAATTTCAGGCAAATCGGATAGGAATTGCGCCCTCTAGAAGCTCAAGAAGTCAAATTCCCAGATCTGTTTATATGACAGCTATATCAGGTTATGGACCGATTTCAACCATACTTAGCACAGTTGTTGGATATCATAAGGAAATACTTCGAGCAAAAATTCATTCAAATCGGATAAGAATTGTGCCCTCTAGAGGCTTAAGAAATCAAGACCCAAGATCGGTTTATATGGCAGCTATATCAGGTTATAGACCGATTTGAACCATACTTGGCACAGTTGTTGGATATCATAACAAAACACGTCGTGCGAAATTTCATTCCAATCGGATAAGAATTGCGCACGCTAGAGGCTCAAGAAGTCAAGACCAAAGATCGGTTTATATGGCAGCTATATCAGGTTATGGACCGATTTGAACTATACTTGGCACAGTTGTTGGATATCATAGCAAAACACGTCGTGCAAAATTTCATTCCAATCGGATAAGAATTGCGCACTCAAGAATTCAAGACCAAAGATCGGTTTGTATGACAGCTATATCAAAACATGGACCGATATGGTCCATTTACAATACCAACCGACCTACACTAATAAGAAGTATTTGTGCAAAATTGCAAGCGGCTAGCTTTACTCCTTCGGAAGTTAGCGTTCTTTCGACAGACAGACGGACGGACAGACGGACGGACATGGCTAGACGACATAAAATGTCGCGACGATCAAGAATATGTATACTTTATGGGGTCTCAGACGAATATTTCGAGTAGTTACAAACAGAATGACGAAATTAGTTTACCCCCCCCATCTTATGGTGGAGGGTATAAAAAGGAAATGAAAAGACGTGAGTGTGAGCGAATTGAGATGTGAAGGAGTCAGAATGAAGTCCGGAAATTCTACCAAAGAATTAAACAAACCGATGGCTTTGGCGCAGGCACATCTTCCTGCAGCGACAAAGAAGGAAATCTGGTAACTGATACAGATAACATGCTGAGGATATGGAAAACAAGTAAAAGCGTGCTAAGTTCGGTCGGGCCGAATCTTATATACCCTCCACCATGGATCGCATTTGTCGAGTTCTTTTCCCGGCATCTCTTCTTAGGCAAAAAAGGATATAATAAAAGATTTGCTCTGCTATTAGAGCGATATCAAGATATGGTCCAGTTTGGACCACAATTAAATTATATGTTGGAGACCTGTGTAAAATGTCAGCCAATTCGAATAAGAATTGCGCCCTTTGTGGGCTCAAGAGGTAAAATAGAGAGATCGATTTATATGGGAGCTGTATCGGGCTATAGACCGATTCAGACCATAATAGACAGGCATGTTAACGGTCAATCCGTCGTACAAAATTTCAGGCATATCAAGAAGTCAAGATCCCAGATCGGTTTATATGGCAGCTATATCAGGTTATGAACCGACTTGTACTTTATTTGACATAGTTGTTGAAAGTAACAATAAAAAACGTCTTGCGAAATTTCAGCCAAATCGGAGAGAAATTGCGCCCTCTAGAAGCTCAAGAAGTCAAGTCCCCAGATCTGTTTATATGACAGCTATATAAGGTTATGAACCGATTTGAACCATATTTGGCACAGTTGTTGGATATCATAACAAAATACTACGTGCCAAAATTCATTCAAATTGGATAAGAATTCCGCCTCTAGAGGCTCAAGAAGTCAGGACCCAAGATCGGTTTATATGACAGCTATATAAGGTTATGGACCGATTTAAACCATACTTGGCACAGTTGTTGGATATCGTAACAAAACACGTCGTGCAAAATTTCATTTCAATCGAATAAGAATTGCGCACTCTAGAGGCTCAAGAAGTCAAGACCCAAGATCGGTTTACATGGCAGCTATATCAGGTTATAAACTGATTTGAACCATACTTGGCACAGTTGTTGGATGTAATGACAAAACACGTCGTGCAAAATTTCATTCCAATCGGATAAGAATTGCGCACTCTAGAGGCTCAAGAAGTCAAGACCCAAGATCGGTTTATATGGCAGCTATATCAAAACATGGACCAATATGGCCCATTTACAATACCAACCGACCTACACTAATAAGAAGTATTTGTGTAAAATTTCAAGCGGCTAGCTTTACTCCTTCGGAAGTTAGCGTGCTTTCGACAGACAGACGGACGGATGGACGGACGGACGGATGGACAGACGGACGGACGGATTAACAGATGGACGGACATTGCTAGATCGACATAAAATTTCACGACGATCAAGAATATATATACTTTATGGGGTCTCAACGAATATTTCGAGTAGTTACAATCAGAATGACGAAATTAGTATACCCCCCATCTTATGGTGGAGGGTATAAAAACATTTTAACTGCTAGCGTCCGACGTTGGCGGCGAAGAGGATACCGCAGAACCAATCCCTGATAATGGTATAGAATGCTTAACTCCTAGTCATAATGAGATCCAAGGAGCAGAGACCCGACTAAAGAACAACAAGGCAGCATGAGCCGACGGGTTACCCGCTGAACTATTTAAGACCGGAGGCGACACGCTGATAGGGCTTGTATCAGCTTGTCTGCGCAATCTGGCTATCAACCCCTTCCATCTCTTTGTTGACTACAACGTCGCTTTCGATACACCTTTACGTTCAAAGGTAATCCAAACCATGTATGAGTTTGGTATCCCTGCAAAATTAATAAGTCTCTGCAGGATGACCTTTGCTGGTTCGCGTTCCTCTCCGAACCATTTAATACCAAACTAGATTTCAGACAAGGAGATAGCCTATCGTGTGATCTCTTTAATATCCTGCTGGAGAAGATTATTCGAGATGCAAATGCGAATAGATATGACACACTACCCACAAGAGAACAAATTCTACTCGCCTATGCCGACGACATTGATATCATAGGTCGGAAACCGGAAGTAGTAACTACAGCCTTTGAAAGGAGGAAAGAGCATCATTGAAAATGGCTCTGGCAGTAAATAGAGATACTCATAAGACGAAATGGATGGTTACTTTGGATTAAGTAAGCAGTTTAAAAACAAGGCCACCTCTCGGCGGACGATGATTACACCATACAAGACACTGATACTGCCCATGTTGTTTTTCATTTATTCATTTCGTTACTCATTTTGTCATTCCGTTTACAACACATTGAAATATCCATTTCCGACCCTATAAAGTATACACATTCTTGATCAGCGTAAAAATCTAAGACGATCTAGACATGTCCGTCCGTCTGTCCGTCTTTCTGTTGAAATCACGCTACAGTCTTTAAAAAGAGATATTGAGCTGAAACTTTGCACAGATTCTTTTTTTGTCCATAAGCAGGTTAAGTTCGAAGATGGGCTATATCGGACTATATCTTGATATAGCCCCCATATAGACCGATCCGCCGATTTAGTGTCTTAAGCCCATAAAAGCCACATTTATTATCCGATTCTGCTGAAATTTGGGACAGTGACATGTGTTAGGCCCTGCGACATCCTCCGTGAATTTGGCACAGATCGGTTCAGATTTCGATATAGCGTGATTTCAACAGACAGACGGACATGTCTAGATCGTCTTTGATTGTTACGCTGATCAAGAATATTTATACATTATAGGGTCGGAAATGGATATTTCGACGTGTTGCAAACGGAATGACAAAATGAATATACCCCTATCCTTCGGTGGTGGGTATAAAGAGATATAATAATATGGAATACAATATTATATGGAACATAATTAACAGCACATTTGTCAACTTCAAGTATTACAGACGTGAACATACGGTTAGTACCGTTACTTTTAAAGAAGAGACAAAAACAAACTACAATATAACTTTTACAATTGAATTTTTCAGCGGATCGGATCTTAAAAAGTTCGACTTGATCCATCCTAATTCTTTTTCAGTGTTCTTCAGTGAAGCGTCAAGAAAGCTAAATATCAGCTGCAAGAATTTGTGCCGTTTGTATATTGTAGATTATGTTGAAAAATGGCTTTTCGGCACGTTCTTAGAAAGAGGGTTAAAATCTCCTTTAAAATAGGTTTCTAGCATATCAAACAATTCAGGGATAAAGTCGAATGTTGGAGTAAATGCCTTCAATAGGCTCAATAACTCAAACCAATAGATTGGTTTATATGGGAGCTGTATTAATTTAAGAACCGATTTGAACCATATTTGGCACAAATGTTGGAAGTCATAAATATAAAACACGTCATGCTAATTTTCAGTCAAATCGGATAAGATTTGTGCCCTCTAGGGGCTCAAGAAAAGCACGATCGGTTTATATGGCAGCATTATCATGTTATGAATCGATTTGAAACATACTTGGCACAGGAAAAGTATTTGTGCATAATTTCAAGCAGCTAACTTTACTCCTTCGAAAGTTAGCGTGCTTTCGTGCTTTAAAATGTCATGACGATCAGGAATATATATACTTAATGGTGGAGGGTATACCCTATGGTGGAGGGTATAAAAAACTTTTCCCGGCATAGAGGGCCATATTTTAGTGGAAAATTGGCTTATCAAATGTCGGGAATTTTTATAGCAAGGAAAATCAAAAAAATGCTCAAAATTCTTAGGAGTGAGATTTCTGGAAACCTTTTTGATGGTTTCAATAAAAACAAGTAAAAAGGCGTTAAGTTCGGCAGGGCCGAACTTTGGATACCCACCACCTCGGGTACATATGTAAACCACCTTTCATCAAAATTCGGTGAAAATTTCATACCTTATACACATATACCTCATACCGATCTGAACTATATACGACACGATGTCGAAAAGCCGAACATAAGTCACTGTGTCAAATTTCAGTGAAATCGGATTATAAATGCGCTTTTTATGGGGCCAAGACTTTAAATCGAGATATCGGTCTACATGGCAGCTATATCCAAATCTGGACCGATTTGGGCCAAGTTGCATAAACATGTCGAAGAGCCTAACACTAAGCACTGTCCCAAATTTCGGCGAAATCGGACAATAAATGCCACTTTTATGGGCCCTAAACCTTAAATCCAGAGATCGGTCTATATGGCAACTAAATTCAAATCTGGACCGATCTGTGCGATATTGCAGAAGTATGTCAAGGGGCTTAACTTAACTCACTGTTCCAAATTTCGGGGACATCGGGCAATAAATGAGCATTTTATGGGCCTAAAACCATAAATCAAGAAATCGGTCTATATGGCAGCTATATCCAAATTTGAACCGATCTGGACCAAATTGAAGAAATATGTCGGAGGGCCTAACACATCTCACTGTCCCAAATTTCAGCAAAATCGGATAATTAATGTGGCTATTATGGGCCTTACACCATAAATCGGAGGATCGATCTATATGGCAGCTATATCCAAATCTGGACCGATCTGAGCCAAATTAACGAAGGATGTCGATGGGCCTTACACAATTCACTGCCCCGAATTTTATCAAAATCGGATAATAAATGTGGCTTTTGTGGGCCATAGACCCTAAACCGGAGAATCGGTCTATATGGCAGCTATATCCAAATCTGAACCGATCTAGACCAAATTAAAGAAACATGTCAAAGGGCCTAAGACAACTCACTGTCCCAAATTTCAGCGAAATCGGACCATAAATGTGGCTTTTATGGGCCTTAGACCTTAAATCGGAGGATCGGTCTATATGGCAGCTTTATCCAAATCTGGACCGATCTGAGCCAAATTGACAAAGAATGTCGAAGGGCCTAAGACAACTCACTGTCCCAAATTTCGACAAAATCGGATAATAAATGTGGCTTTTATGGTCCTAAGACCCTAAATCGGCGGATCGGTCTATATGGGAGCTATATCAAGATATAGTCCGATATAGCCCATCTTCGAACTTAACCAGCTTATGGACAAAAAAAGAATCTGTGCAAAGTTTCAGCTCAACCCATCCGTCGGTGGTGGGTATAAAAATAGTCTTTAAAATGTACTTGTCTTCGCTAAAGGGTCATAAAGTATTAGGAAAATTATTTTTTTGTTATAAAAGCATATTAGCTAAGGAAATAGAAATCAAATTCAATTTTTTTTTAATTTAGAATTAAGTGTTCGGTGTCGAATCCAGAGTCTGATTCGGAGTCGGAGTAAAGCAAACTTCCCAGTGTCAGTGTTGAGTAAAAATTGATCAGCCCTGCTTTAAATACAACATCATGTTGGTTCAGCATTCAGTGCTCCGGCTTTTGGTCGAAATCGGTTCATGGTTGGATGTAGCTCCCATATAAATGTATGTTCATACGATTTGGACTTATAGTGAAATAAAGTGGTAATTTGTAAACCGATTCTCATGAAATTTGACACTAAGGGTTCTCTTATAGCTCTCGAGATTGGTGTTGAATTTCATGCAAATTGGTTCAGATTAAGATATAGCTCCCATATATATGTGTATCATCCGTTTTTAATTTTTAGGACCTTTGACAGCGTATTTCTCAAAATTTTCCACAGTGCCTCCTTCTTTGACTTTTACAATGTATTGTCATTTTGACCACTGTACTTCGCTTGCTTACAAACTCAGCAATACCAATGGCTTACATTTTATGTTTTATCTTACCTATCTTACATGGGAACAAATGGATAGTGAACTCAATCGAAAGGATAGTAGTTGGTAGTTAAGGATTTGAGACATTTAAGGCTTTTAAAATACACTGCGGGAGGGCTAAAAATTAACCTACAAGAGAATATCAAGGTAATGCTAATACTCCCCTTAGCAGTAGTTGAAGAAGTTATCTCCTACCTTTGCAGCCTATATCAACTCACCATGTTGTGTAACATACAATATATATTGGCGTTGCTTTTTATTTGTGTTGTTTCACTTGTTGTTTTCTGTTTTTAAACTTTTCTTAAAAGCAGTAAGGCAAGAGTAATTCTTGAGCATTAAACTATCTTCCTGTTCTACATTAAGTCTGCAGCTGAATATTCTAATTACTTAGTTCAGATAGTTGTTAAAAGAAAATGAGTTTTTGTGAAGATTAGAGAATAATGCAGACTTTTTTTGGAGCGGTGGGGAATTTATTTAGATTATACATATACAAACAAATTGTTTACAAATGTTCTTTCACATAAGCAATAGAAATATAAAGGCATCCAATTGAAATGCTGCTCAGATGCATAGAGGTAGGTGCCATATTTAAGGCAATGATTCAATACAGCTCAATAAGCTCCCTATAGTCGTTTTAATTTCAAGTAATAAAAAAAATAAATAATTATTGCTTCTAGGGGTTTAAGATTTAAGGTCGCGAAATCGCATCATAAGAGTGGTTATCCGTCTATGAAACAATGCGGGCGACATTTGGTCTATGTATCGAAAAAGTTAAATTTTAATTCTCATACCCAAATTCAGCAAAATCAGTCAAAAATTAAAGCTTTTCAATAGGTCAAAGCAGGTGATCAGCTTATAAGGGGGCTTTATGGATAAATGGACTTGTGTGAATGGTATTTGGTGTTTGCTTTGTATAGCAAAATGTATAGCTTGAGCCCCTAGAAGGTGCAGTTATCTACCGATTTGGATGAAATTTTACAGTTAATGCTTTGTTATGGCTTCAAATACATATGCTTAGTAAGTAGGTTCATCATCTTATTTCTCGATTTGACTTTTGAGCCTCTAGAGGGCATAATTTGTATCCTGTTTCGCTGAAATTGTGCACGATATTTTGTCTTACGTGGTGTCATTTCTAGAGTTAGGATTTTTATGCAAAATTGACATTTTGCTATCTTTTATTTTGGAAATGTGGTGACATTTTCTAATATTATCTACATTTGTTAACAAAAATCACTTGGGAACTTCGATTCCGCATGTATCTATGCCATTGCATTTGCTAAATATAAGATGGTAGTCATGATAAGTACGGTATATATCAGTCTCTAAGTTGATCAATCTTCTATATAAGCCCTATGAGAATCCTTAACCCCTCATTTGGAGTTTAGTTATACCGACATATCCCATCCTCTTGATTTGAAATTTTCTACCCCAGATTGTATGTTATAGCTTTAAGCTTTCAATTTCAACCGATATGGGGCTATACTAATCTAGACTTTCTGCTTAAAACACCTCGATATAACTCTGCCATTTTTGAAGAGATAAAGATATCTTACGAAATTTCATATGGTTATAGCTAAGGTGCCAGCCAGATTATGGTGGGCCTTTAATGTTGGTCACCTACACCTTGGTCGGCTCTACAAAACGGGACTCAAAAAGCGTATTTATGGACTGATTTGCTGGAACGTGCTCAAAAATCCAACATTCTTTTGTATGCGGGATAACTTTTATAATATCCAAGAAATTCAATCACTAATTCACCTAATTTTTATACCCTCCACCATAGGATGGGGGGTATACTAATTTCGTCATTCTGTTTGTAACTACTCGAAATATTCGTCTGAGACCCCATAAAGTATATATATTCTTGATCGTCGAAGGAGCTAGACGAAGGAGTAAAGCTAGCCGCTTGAAATTTTGCACAAATACTTCCTATTAGTGTAGGTCGGTTTGTATTGTAAATGGGCCATATCGCTCCATGTTTTGATATAGCTGCCATATAAACCAATCTTGGGTCTTGACTTCTTGAGCCTCTAGAGTGCGCAATTCTTATGCGATTGAAATGAAATTTCGCACGACGTGTTTTGTTATGATATCCAACAACTGTGCCTAGTATGGTTCAAAGCGGTCCATAACCTGACATAGCTGTCGTATAAACCGATCTTGGGTCTTGACTTCTTGAGCCTCTAGAATGCGTAATTCTTATCCGATTTGAATGAATTTTTGCACGACGTGTTTTGTTATGATATCCAACAACTTTGTCAAGTATGGTTCAAATCGGTCCATAACCTGATATAGCTGCCATATAAACCGATCTGTGATCTTGACTTCTTGAGCCTCTAGAGTGCGCAATTCTTATCCGATTGGAATGAAATTTTGCACGACGGATTCTCTCATGACCATCAACATACGTGTTTATTATGGTCTGAATCGGTCTATAGCCCAATACAGCTCCCATATAAATCGTTCTCTCTATTTTACTTCGAGAGCCCCCAGAGGGCGCAATTCTTATTCGAATTGGCTGACATTTTACACAGGTCTCCAACATATAATTTAATTGTGGTCCAAACCGGATCATATCATGATATCGCTCTAATAGCAGAGCAAATCTTTTATTATATCCTGTTTTGGCCAAGAAGTGATGCCGGAAAAGGAGCTCGACAAATGCGATCCATGGTGGAGGGTATATAAGATTCGGCCCGGCCGAACTTAGCACGCTTTTACTTGTTTTACATCCCACTGTTCGTAGTTTTAGCAATGTCTGTCTACCCGTCCATCTATTTTCCGCAATCACGAAAACTTTTGAACGAATAAAGTTTTCTGTTAAAAATATTATACCAACACATATTTTGATCATATGGGATTACAAATTGACCATGTAGATTCAGATTTGGATATAGCTCCCATATAAACCGATACTAGAAGCCTCAGTTGTTATCCGATGTGGCTGAAATGTACACTTGTGTTCTTCAGCACTCACAGCAAATGCCACATAGGTTCATATATAGGTATAGCACATATATAAAACATACCTGGATTTTTCTTCTTGAGTCCTCAGAAGTCTTTATTTTTGCTCATTTGGCTTAAATTATTGTGTGGATTACACCAACACACGCCAAAAATCGCATCAAACCTGCTGCAGGAAGATAACCTTTGACTTCTTGGACCTCCAGAGGATTCTACCATTTCCATATGATTTCTTCAAAATTTCTTAAGCCTCTCTAAACCAATAGGTCGATATAGAAATCTTAAAGTGTATTAAAACTGAGGTTCACAAATTGTGCTTGCGACACGTGTAGCGTATACGTGACATACTTAGAATTATAAATTATACGCTACGGGTTATATTATCAAAAAAACTCACTCATTACCAATTATTTTTGCAATACTTATCCAAATTTTACATATAAGTTTTGTTTTTTTAAAGCAAAGACCATTTGGAATCTTATAGAATTTTTAATTAAGTTCTTAGAAAAAACAAGTTTTGAACAAAAATAAAACGTATGAAAACCTTTCCATGATTTTGGTATCAAATTATAGTCATTAAATATAATTACTTAAAATATATTTGACTGACGGTTTGAGATTTAATTCATTTCTCTTTCTGTAATCTTATTCGTGAAAATCGATTTTCATATTTTTTCTAAGGGCTAATGAACAATCCTTTTTCCATTGGTCGAAAACACGTGTGATGTGAACACAAACAATGTATTAAAAAGAAAACACAAACAAATCTTGCAAATGACATTTAACCATTTTGGTGAACATTAAGGTAGGAAAGCAAAATTTTTGGACCATTTAAAGAAAATATCGAAAATTTATTTTGGGCTTAGGTTAGGTTAATTGAAGTTAGAATAGTTGACTATTTTCTTAGAGACAGACCAGTCCCGAACCCACGAACCCTCCATTGGTAATCCGAGTGCGATACCAACTCGGCAACAGGAGCAACCTATTTCAGACATAGTCCATATGAATGTTCTGCTTGAATCAAGCTTATTGGGTTCTTCTTAGAATGAGTTGTTGTTTAAAACTAAAAATGACTAGTTAAGGCGTGTTTAGCTCGGCCGGGCCGGATATTTGGTACCCATAAATCGGATAAAAATTTAGGCGTATTGAGATTCAAGAACTCAAATCTCGGAATCGGCTTATATTGGGGCTATATCTACTTATGGACCTATCTGAATACGATTTGTTGTGTGTATTGCACGGCATAAACGTACTTCACAAAATAAGTTTAAGCCAAATCGAACAAAAATATAAGCATGTAAGGGTACAAAATGTCAAATCTTGATATCGATTAATGTGAAAGCTACATACAAAGAAATTGTTATTCAAAACAGTAAAATTGTTTGCTAGAATAACAGTTTTTGAGTTTTGGGAGAGCAGATATTACTGCTGTTTCAGCAAAAATTGTGCTGCTGTTTTTGCACACGTTTCATACTGCTATTACCGCTGACAAAACCTAAATTTTTTACAAAAATTTTTATACCTCCCACTATAGGACGGGGTATACTAATTTCGCCATTCTGTTTGTAACTCCTCGAAATATTCATCCGAGACCCCATAAAGTATATATCCTCATAACATTTTAAGTTGATCTAGACGTAAAGACAGACGAACATCCGTCTTTCCGTCTGTCTGTCTGTCGAAAGCACGCTAACTTCCGAAGGAGTAAACCTAGACGATTGAAATTTTGCACAAATACTTCTTATTAGTGTAGGTCGGTTGGGATTATAAATGAGCCATTCGGTCCATGTTTTGGTATTACTGCCATATAAACCCATCTTGGATCTTGATTTCTTGAGTCACTAGAGGGCGCAATTCTTATCCGATTGGAATGAAATTTCGCATGAGGTGTTTTATTATGACTTTCAACAACTGTGTTAAGAATGGATCAAATCGGTGCATAACCTGACTTAGCTGTCATATAAACTGATCCGGGGTCTTGATTTCTAGAGCCTCGAGAGGGCGCAATTTCTATCCGAATTGGCTGAAAATTAGCATGAAGTGTTTTGTTATGACTTCAACAACTGTGCTAAGTATGTTTTAGATCGGTTCATAACCTCATATAGCTGCCATATAAACCGATCTTGAATCTTGACTTCTTGAGCCACTAGATGGTGCAATTTTTATCCGATTTCGCTTAAATTTTGTGTGAAGTTGGCTGAAATTTTATGCAACGACTTCTACTATGGTCTCCAACATTCGGTTCAATTATGGTCCGAATAGGACCATAACTTGATATCATAGCAGTTTTTTTCTTTTTTCATTTGTTTGCCTAAAAAGAGATACCAGGAAGAGAACTATGCAAATACGATCCATGGTGGAGGGTAACTAAGATTTGTCTCGGTCGAACTAAGCACGCTTTTAATTGTTTTCTCTTATTTTGTTTCTTGAAACACACTGTGTCGTGCTTTTATCTACGGCTGAGGTAGGCCAGCGGTAGTCCGAGGTTTACCTTTAGGGACCCACAAACCTTTAATAATAACACACTTATAAGTCCTTTTCGGGGTACGCAGTACTGGTTATATTGATAATATACTTCAGTAAGTACAATTCAAAATGATGTTCTAAGCTCTTAGGTTGAACGGGTGGGTAAATTCGGTATTCAATCTGTTCCTTCAATCGCGTAAGGAAGCGACTAGTTTCCTGGTCGCGTTAGAAAGCGAACGAATCAGTGTAGAATGCGAACTAGTTGCCCAGTCGCGCTACGATGCGAACTAGTTGCCTACTCGCGTATGGATGCGAACAGGTTTCCTAGTCGCGTTAGGATGCGAACTAGGTGCCTAGTCGTGTTTGAATCCGAACGAAACGAGTTATGATGCGAACGAATCAGCGTTAGGATACGAACTAGTTGCCTAGTCGCGTTGGGATGCGAACGCATCAGCGTTAGGATGCGAACTAGTTGCCTACTCGCGTATGGATGCGAACTGGTTTCCTAGTCGCGTTAGGATGCGAACTAGGTGCCTAGTCGTGTTTGAATCCGAACGAAACGAGTTATGATGCGAACGAATCAGCGTTAGGATGCTAACTAGTTTCCTAGTCGCGTTATTTATAGTACCAACGGATCCGTTAGTTAGGATACGAACATATCGCGTTAATCTGTGATCAAATCCTTAGGGCTTCTAGACCTTGTGACTGCGGACCATGCCACACGTCTTAGTATGCTGTGTGTTCAACGACTCATGACCAGCCCTAGAAAACGTGACATGAAGTAGCGGTTGCTACATCAACCAAATGAGAATTATATCCCACTGGTCTTATTAAAATAGACGTCGAATAACGACCATCCGTGTGAGCATCTGTGCCAACAAACAAAATTACATTGGTGTGTCTGAATATTCATCACTTGTACTGAAACTGATATTAGTATGGATGCCTGTAAATCCGGACTATGCGTATTTATGTAAATAAAATGTGTCAAACATGTCAGTTGAGCATGACTAGCGTGTGTATGGATGGTTGTGTGGCGGATTAACATAAGCGAACTGTCACCACGGTACAGTGGACAGCAACATATCAATAGCACAGTGGCCAGGAACGGAAGAGGTAATTAACCACTTTATATCCAATAACAAATAAATATAGGCCGATCAACGTTATTAGGCGATGATCACTGGGCTCAGTGAGATGAATAGTATTTATGTACGAGTTCAAATTGACTAGTTACAAAACTCATCATAAATTCAGCAGCAGCCATTTCCAGCAAACAACAGACTTTTAGCAGTAAGCCTGCTGTTAATTACTAATAGTCAGAAGACTGTGTTTGCTATTTTTAGCAGACTTTTTATATTAGATCCAAATCGAATAAAAATTAAAGCTCTAAGAATCTCTTGGCTGAAGTTAAGTTTATACACTCAACGAAATTTGTTATTCGAAATAACAAATATGTTTGCTAAAACAACAGTTTTTGCCTGCTGAAAATGTAAAATCAGATATTATTGCTTCATCAGCAAACATATGGCTGTTGTTTTTGCAAAAATTTTTGTCAGCTCTTTCAGCCAACAAAATCTGTTGTTTTATTTAACAAAATCTGCTCTTAGTTAAAAATTTCTCCTAAAATATTAAAGATGTATCACTGCTGAACTACAAAAAATGCTTGCTTTTTGTTTTATTTTTTGCTATTAATTATGTTTGCCTTTGCACTTGGTCATGTGTTTTGATTACATTAGACATTTTTTCAGAAGGAAATCGAGCTCAATAGGGGGAATAATTACGTTGAAACCTACAATTTTAATTTTGTGGAATATTACTGAAAAGGAATTACAGAAAACAGATTCGTTGCACATATGACATCGCATCCACTGGTATAGATTTCCAAAGATGGCTTAGCTTGCTCGGCAATTTTATTGCACTGTTAATGTAGTCATGACTGTTGATGCCATTTATTTCTATATCATATCTCTGCTGAATATTTTTGGGCAATTTATTCAATAATTTTGACTTGAATGTGTAGGATTCCAAACATATTGTGCTTCAGTCCCTATGTGTCCTTGAAGCGAGGTATATCCTACTGCCTTATGAAAACACCAGGTCTGTTAGGGTACAAGTTTTTTTTGTTTTTTTGTTGAAGAGCATTTTGGATATCGCAAGATATTTAAACAATTTAACATAGTCGCTTTTGTGAAATCGGATAAAAATGTCGCCGCCAAGGGCTCATGAAGCCAATTTGTGAGAGGTATTAATATGGGAGCTCTATAAGCATAGTGACAGACTTGTACTAAATTTGATATTGACATTGGGAGTCATAGCAGAAGTTATCATACAAAATGTGAGCCAAATCGGTTACGAGTTGTGTTCTCAATGGACTAAAGAAGTCATATGCAGAGATCAGTTTATAGGGGAGCTATATCAGATTATTAACCGATTGGAAGCATATTTTCAATATATCATGAGAGCCATAACAGATGACCTTGTGCAAAATTCAGTCTAATTCAAATTAAATTAGACTTTCTAAGGACTTAAAAAATCAATACGGAAGATCGACAATAGGAGCTTTATCTAAACAGAAACCGATTCTGCTCATTTACAAATCCATATCAATGAGAAGTACTTTTGTAAAATTTCAAGAAGTTAGCTTTGCTCATTTGAAAGCTTCCATGCTTTTGGACACACAAATCATCGTTTATTGGAAGATATAAAAATACCGTACCCTAACAGTCCTGGTGTTGCCACGCTCAGTTTTATTGACATAAAAAGGTCAAAATATCAGAAATATGTTGATAAAAATTTACACAACCCTCAAAAAGAAATTAAAATCTTTCCCTAAATCACAAAATGTTGCATACTTGTTGGAACCCGGCACTTACCACCTTTCAATTACATGTTGTTGCAATTTTATAGTTAGAAAGATGTATGGACTTATTCCTTGCTATATGGCAACACCAGGGCGATCCGGGTTAATGGAATGTTCATGAGCGCATTTGCATTTGAAAAAATCAACTGAGACGCACATTTGCAATTGCCAACTGGTCAACATCTCAGTCATTAAACTTCATTAAATCTATATGTTCCAACATTTAGCATATTTTTGGTCTACCTATGCATGTGTGCAATCCTTGAGTGCAACTTATTGGTCCTGCTTACTGTCGGCTTCTGCACGAAACCCTATTTGTTTGTTTGCCTTTTAACACAACAAAATCAATCTAACTCTCGTGTGTAGTAAAGTAGAACTATAGCATCGAAAAGGTATTGTAAACAGTGGAATGCCACATTAGTGTTTCATACCTACTTGATGCTTATGACGCCTGTGTGCTATGTATTGTTTACAATTACGATGACCCTTTTTATACCCACCACCGAAGGATGGGGGTATATTCATTTCGTCATTCCAGATGTGGATATAGCTACCAAATAGATCGATCTTTCGATTTAAAGTCTTGGTCCCATAAAAGGTGAATTTATTGTTCGATTTCGCCGAAATTTGGAACAGTGTGTTGTGTAAGATCCTTCAACATCCTTCTTTAATTTGGCTCAGATAGATTTAACGTTTTGGGCCCATAAAAGGCGCGTTTATTGTCCTATGTAGCCGAAATTTGGGACAGTAAGTTGTGATATGCCCTTCGACATCTTTCTGCAATTTGGTTCAGATCGGTTCAGATTTGGATATAGCTGCCATATAGACTGATCTCTCGATTTAAAATCTTGGCTTAATAAAAGACGCAATTATAATCCGACGTTAGGCTTATCGACATCCGTGACGTATATGGTTCAGAGCGGTATATATTTGTATATAGCTACCAAGAAGACCAATATTTTGTTCGACAAAATTGAAAACTGATTTGTACTTAATAGACCACTCAATATCCGTGCCGAATTTGGTCCAAATCGGACCATATTTCGATATAGCTACCACGGGGGCATAAATCATGAATATTTCACCTGATTACAACGAAAGCTGGTTTAAAAATATATCTCCAGGTATCCAAAGTTCGGCCAGACCGAACTTAACGCCTTCTTCTTTCTACGAGTGTATGGACACCATATGCAAGATCAAAATGTTGCACCCCTTTGCCATCTCCAACGACCTACATCAATAAAATGTATGTATGCAAAATTTCAAGCGAATATCTTCATGCGTTCGAAGGCTATCGTGATTTCAACTGATGCATGGAGAGACGGACATATATACAATAGATCGATTGAGAATATCAAGCCAATATAAAATATATATAGTTTAAACGGATGTAGATCCTGATCTATATCAAAGGATGTATATCCGATGTCAGAGACAGAATGACCAGAATAGCATACATATGGTGGTAGGTATGCCAATCTCATCAATACAGTTGCTAAGTACATTCTCATACCACAGCAGGAGTAAGAATATATTTCGAAACAAGTAAAAGCGTGCTAAGTTCGGCCGGCCGAATCTTATATACCCTCCACCAGTATTTGTCGAGTTATTTACGCGGCATCTCTTTTTAGGCCAACAAAGAATAATGGAAAAGAACTGTTATGCTATTGGAGCTATATCAAGTTATAGTCCGATTCGGACCCTAAATGAATTGAATGCTGATCATTGTAGAAGTCATTGTGCAATATTTCAGTCCATTCGGATAAGAATTGTGCCTTGTATGTGCTCAAGAACAAAGTCAGGATATCGGTTTAAATGGGAGCTGTATGAAGCTATAAATCGATTCAGACCATATTGGACACGAATGTTGATCGTCATGAAAGAATCGTTGTAAAAAATTACTGCCCTCTAAAGATTTAATAAGTCAAGATCCCAGATCGGGTTAAACGGCAGCTATATCAGGTTATGTACCAATTTGAGCCATACTAAGCACAGTTGTTGGAAGTCGTAACAAAACACCTCATGCAAAAGAATTGAAGACCTACGATCGGTTTATATGGCATCTATACCATGTTACGGACCGATTTAAACTATACTTAGCACGGTAATTGCAAGTCATAACAAAACATCTCAGGCAAAATTTCAGCTAAATCGGATAAGAATTACGCTCTCTAAAAACTAAAGAATATATAAAGAAGATATATACTTCGAGGTGCTGCAGACGAAAAGAGCTTGAGGCGGTAAATGGGAAATGCGGCATATATAGCGGTTTTATAAAGACAAAGACCAATATAGACTGCGATCGAGAATGCAAATAATCGGAGTTGAATACTGCTAGATGTTGCAAACGTATAACGGTGTGTATAGGAAGAACATTTAAAAATAAGAAGTCTATATAAATATAAAGGAGCAGGAGCGGAGCGAAAAAAATTCCCGCAGCGGAGCGAAAAACTTTTTGCTACAGCGGAAAAAAGTACTCGTTTCGGATCCCTTCTCAGTGGATTAATTGAGTATGTTCTATGTAAGTATATGACAATGTATATACCAAGATATGTGGAACATGTTGGATCTGTACTAATTGGTTTCGAAGAGTTGGCTTCAGGACTGAAACTTTCGTAAACTTTCGAATCTTTAAGTGCATTAATTTTAAAGTAAACAAGTAAGAGTGTGTTAAGTTCGGCCGGGCCGAATCTTATATACCCTCCACCATGGCTTGTATTTGTCGAGTTCTATGTGTCTAGTTCTATATTCTAGGCAAACAAAGAATATTGAATAAGAACTGTTATGCTATTGGAGCTATATCAAGTTATAGTCCGAGTCGGACCATAAATGAATGCCGAATATTGTAGAAGTCATTATGTAATATTTCAGTTCAATCGGATAAGAATTGCGCCTTTTAGGGGCACAAGATGCAAAATCGGGAGATATGTTTATATGGGAGCTGTATCAAGCTATTGATCGATTCAGACCATATTAGACAAGTACGTTGGTCATGAGAGAAGCCGTTATACAAAATTTCTGCCAAATCGGATGAGAACTGCACCCTCTAGAGGCTCAAGAAGTCAAGATCCCAGATCGATTTATAGGGCAGCTATATCAGGTCATGTGCCGATTTGCGCCATACTTAACACATTTTTTGGAAGTCACAACAGAACACCTCATGCAAAATTTCAACCAAATCGGATGAGAATTGCGCGCTCTATTGATTCAAGAAGTCAAGATCCAAGATTGGTTTATATGACAGCTATATCAGATTATAAACCGATTTGAATCATACTTAACACAGTTGTTGGAAGTGATACCAAAAGTGATACTACGTGCAAAATTATAGTAAAATCGGACGAGAATTGCGCCCTCTACAGGCTCAAGAAGTCAAGACCCAAGATCGGTTTATATGGCAGCTATATCAAAACATGAACCAATTTGGCTCAATTACATTCCAACCTACCTACTACACCAACAAAAAGTATTGCAAAATTTCAAGCGGCTAGCTTTACTCCTACGAAAGTTAGCGTGCTTTCGACAGATAGAGGGACGGACCGACGGACATGGATAGATCGACTTAAAATGACATGACGATCAAGAATATATATACATTATTGGGTCTCAGACGCATATTTCGAGGTGTTACAAAAGATTGACGAAATTAGTACACATAAAAATATATGATTATCAAAAGGTTTAGAATGAATCTTATTTTTGTCTATTACACAAAAAACGACAAATGTTGAAAAGTTCTAATGATGACCCACTTAATGCCAAAAACATTCCGTTTGTTGAAACATTTGGGGTTACTATAGTCCTCACCCACATAAATACACTAGAGTAATTGGAGAGTTTATACACCACGTTCTTGGTTAAATTATTGTACATAAATAAGTAACATGTCTGGCAGGCATTTGATTTCGTTAGGCAAATAAATTCATTTGAGACATTTCCCATTTACTCCGTCATCATCATCGTCACACACGGGGATTTGCTAGGTACAGCTGTCATAAAGTGGATAGTGACGGCAAACACACTTTGTGACGGTATCGTCGTAAATGGCTTTGACATTGAAAACGATAGGGCGTTGTATTAGGTGGCGGAGGTTATCGCATAGATAAAGACAAAGTTGACGGTTAACATGGAAACCATTAATAAAGTCGTGATTTGCCGTTTATGGAGTGTCAGAATGTTAAGTGCGACACTTTTTATACAAATAAATTAAAAACACAGTTTCGTGTTTTTATGGTGTAAAAGGAGTGGTTTACTTCAAACAAAAACTCAGTTAACGAGATTAATTATTAACTTTCTACTTAAATTGTAATATCTGGTAATTTCAAACAAGTAAAAGCGTGTTAAGTTTGGCAGGCCCGAATCTTTTATACCCTCCGCCATGGATCGCATTTGTTAAGTTCTTTGCCCAATATAAATTTATAGCCAAATATAGTTTAATGGATAAAGCTGGTGAGAAATTTAAGCTATAACAGGGTATGAACCGATTCCGGCCATACTTTGCTTGGATAAAGGTCATAGAAAAAGTTACTGTGCAAAATTATAGCCAAATCGGTTAACAGATACTGACAAACAAACGGACGGGCAAGGCTAGATCGGCTCAAAATGTCATGACGATCAAGAATATATCGGACATGGATAGATTGTCTTAAAATGAGATGGGGATCGAGAATATATATACAGGGTGGCTGATGAAAGCCGCTACCAAAAAAAAATGTAATAACTTTTTTTCTATTTAATAATAATAATTTAATAATTAATTTAATTAATTAATTAATTAATTTAATTAATTAATTAATTAATTTAATTAATAATAATTTAATAATTAATTTAATAATTTAATTTAACATGAATAAAAGAAAAATGTATTCCATACACCGAAAAAAAAATGTAGCAATATTCATCATTGTAGCAATATTCATCAGCCACCCTGTACTTTATGGGGTCTTAAACCAATGTTTTTTCAAACGGAATGACGATGACAGTACAAAGGATCTTTTTGTCATTCAACCCTAACTAATTAAATGAAATACAGAGAAAATTAGCTAATCTCTCTTATATATAAAATTCAATTTGTGTTTGTTTGTATGTTTATTTGTCGGTTTGTTTGTTTGTTCCGTATGGACTCAAAAACGGCTGAACCGATTACCTTGAAATTTTCCCAGATTGTGTTGGTTGGTCTGGAAGGAAACATAGGCTATACAATTTTTTGATATCGGGAAGGGGCGGACCCTTCCCCTTACCCCAAAAGTACTATCCAACAAGTAAAAGCGTGCTAAGTTCGGCCGGGCCGAATCTTATATACCCTCCACCATGGATTGCATTTGTCGAGTTCTTTTCCCGGCATCTCTTCTTAGGCAAAACAGGATATAAGAGAAGATTTGCTCTGCTATTAGAGCGATATCGAGATATGGTCCGGTTTGGACCACAATTAAATTATATGTTGGAGACCTGTGTAAAATGTCAGCCAATTCGAATAAGAATTGCGCTCTTTGTGAATAAATAAAAAACGTCTTGCGAAATTTCAGCCAAATCGGATAAGAATTGCGCCCTCTAGAAGCTCAAGAAGTCAAGTCCCCAGATCTGTTTATATGACAGCTATATCAGGTTATGAACCGATTTGAACCATACTTGGCACAAATGTTGGATATCATAACAAAATACTACGTGCAAAATTCATTCAAATCGGATAGGAATTGCGACCTCTAGAGGCTCAAGAAGTCAAGACCCAAGATCGGTTTATATGACAGCTATATAAGGTTATGGACCGATTTGAACCATACTTAGCACAGTTGTTGGATATCGTAACAAAACACGTCGTGCAAAATTTCATTCCAATCGGATAAGAATTGCGCACTTTAGAGGCTCAAGAAGTCAAGACCCAAGATCGGTTTATATGGCAGCTATATCATAACATGGACCGATATGACCCATTTACAATACCAACCGACCTACACTAATAAGAAGTATTTGTGCAAAATTTCAAGCGGCTAGCTTTACTCCTTCGGAAGTTAGCGTGCTTTCGACAGACAGACGGACGGACGGACGGACAGACGGACGGACATGGCTAGATCGACATAAAATTTCACGACGATCGAGAATATATATACTTTATGGGGTCTCAGACGAATATTTCGAGTAGTTACAATCAGAATGACGAAATTAGTATACCCCCCATCTTATGGTGGAGGGTATAAAAATAAAAGTGGATCGATGGGATACAAATGAAATGTATTCAAGAGTAGAGTACGAATTTCATAATAAAAGTTGGGTCCAAGTATTGAGTTGCCCAAAAAGTAATTGCGGATTTTCATATAGTCGTCGTTGACAAATTTTTTCACAGCTTGTGACTCTGTAATTGCTTTCTTTCTTCTGTCAGCTATCAGCTGTTACTTTTAGCTTGCATTAGAAAAAAAATGTAAAAAAAGTATATTTGATTAAAGTTCATTCTAAGTTTTATTAAAAATGCATTTACTTTCTTTTAAAAAATCCGCAATTACTTTTTGGACAACCCAATACATGGGTGGCCGCCCCAGCCCCAAAACTCCATAAAATAGGTCTATTTGACCTTAAAACTCCATAAAATAGGTTTGTTTGACGATCATGATCAAATGAAATGTATTCGAGAATAGATTTTGAATCTGGCATACAAAATCAGATCGAAGTATAGGGGGTCACGCCACCCCTCAAAAACGCCATAAGACCCGTCATGACTATATGATACTTGGCTGAACCGATTTTTTTAAAATATAGATTGTGTACGTTTGTCTGGAAGGAAAAGTGTGCTATATAATTTTTAGATATCGTGTGGAGGCGGACCCTTCCCCCTATCCCAAAAACGTCACCCATATCCGAAAGTGGTCCGATGGGCACAATAAGGGTATTAAATGATGATATTAAAATTTTGAGTCCAAGTAACCAGCGGGCTTTCCTATTAAGGTTTAAACTCAATGATAAGGGACTTTTTTATATATATACTTGCAAAGCCATATCATTATGGATTCAAATAGCTTCAAGAATTGCAGCATCGTGCTGCTTCATTAAAACAACGGTTTTGTAGGAGATCTTGAAGCAAAACTAAGCCAACAGTAAGACATCGTTAGCTTAAGCAATAATATTTTCGCCATAAATAAAATCTCAATCCTATCAAAATTTTGAAAAAACTAAAAGTGTGCTAAGTTTTGCCAACCGAATCTTTTAAACCCTCCACCATGGATCGCATTTGTGAAGTTTTTTGGCCGACATCTCTTTATAGACAAACAAAAGATAATGGATAAGAACTGTTTCAGCCAATTCGTCTCACGTAATAGTCTCACGAAATCAATATCCGAGATCGGATTACATGGGAGCTATTTCAGGTTATGAACTGCTTTGAACCATACTTGGCGCAGTTCTAAGAAGTTAAACAATATTTCAGCCAAATCGAATAATAATTGCATCCTCCAACGGCTCAAGGATCGATCGGTGTATATGGCATCTTGCCAGTTTATATCGCAGCTATATGAGGCTCACGAAATCAAGATCCGAGATCAGTTTATATGTGAGCTATATCAGGTAAAAAAGCGATCAGCCATCAGACTTACTTAGACGTTTTCATCCATTGTAATACCAAATGAACAGGCGAAGGAAGTTCCTACCGTTGAACCATCCAGATCGCTTTAAAAAGCTCAACAACTTGCGAATGTTCACATCCGCTAAATTAGAAAAGTTCTCAAAGAAATAAAAACCTAAAGTGGAACTCCTTCTGACTTGTGCGGGACACACACACAGCAGATGTTCTATAGTCTCTTCTCCCTCCACGTTCTTACAGCTTCTGCTAAAGTAGTTACTGACAACCTTCAGTCTTTCCGATCAGATAGTGGCCTGTCATGACAGACACACTGACTGAGACGTCTGTTCTTGCCAGTGACAGAAACGCGGTATTCCTCTTCATGTCTAGATTAGGCCGCATTATTTTGAAATGTTCACAATCCCCCTTTGTGACCATCTTTCATACGTAGTCCTTCGGGCCTGATCCTGAAGACTAAGATTACATGTCGCTAGAGGTGTATCCACAGATTCCAGTTCCCCTGGAATGTGTAAAGTAGTTCCAAGTATCTCAAGCTTGTCTGCTCTACATCTTCCTGGGATATATATGGCCCGGCACCCACAACAGGCAAAATTTGAATTGTTCAGCCATCTCGTTGAGAGTTCTGCGACAGTCGAGGGTGGTGTTTGAAATCAGAAATACGTTCTCCAGGGATTTTATGGCTGCATGGCTGCCTGAGAAGATATGTATGCCAAATAAGCCATTCTCCCACTTCTTTAATCGCAAAGATTCCTGCTTGGTACACACTACAGTGGTCGGGTAACCTACTCCATATGACCAATCCTATGCAGCTTCTATGGGCTCAAGACCCTTAATCGGCAGATCGCTCTATATGGCAGCTATATCTGAATATAGACGGATCTGAACAATATCTGAGTCAGATATTGGGAGGCTTTAATCAATTCACTACTTAAAATTTCGTCGATATCGTTAATAATTGCTGCTTTTATGGGCGTAAGATCCTGCATCGTCAGATTTGTTTATTTAACAGCTATATCTAAATATTGTCCGATCTGGACCATACTCGTAGTGACTTTATTCTAAAGTAGAGGAGACAGAGGTGTTCCTCTGCAAACTCATCTTTTTATACCCTCCACCATAGGATGGGGGGTATACTAATTTTGTCATTCTGTTTGTAACTTCTCGAAATATTCGTCTGAGAGTGTATACATTCTTGATCGTCGCGATATTTTATGTCGATCTAGCCATGTCCGTCCGTCTATCCGTCCGTCAGTCTGTCTGTCGAAAGCACGCTAACTGCCGAAGGAGTAAAGCTAGCCGCTTGAAATTTTGCACAAATACTTCTTATTAGTGTAGGTCGGTTGGTATTGTAAATGGGCCATATCGGTCCATGTTTTGATATAGCTGCCATATAAACCGATTTTGGGTCTTGACTTCTTGAGCCTTTAAAGTGCGCAATTCTTACCCGTTTGGGATGAAAGTTTGCACGACGTGTTTTCTTATGATATCCAATAACTGTGCCAAGTATGGTTCAAATCGGTGCATAACCTGATATAGCTGTCATATAAACCGATCTTGGGTCTTGACTTCTTAAGCCTCTAGAGTGCGCAATTCTTATCCGATTTGAATGAAATTTTGCACGACGGGTTTTGTTATGATATACAACAACTGTGCCAAGTATGATTTAAATCGGTTCATAACCTGATATAGCTGCCATATAAACCGATCTTGGGTCTTGACTTCTTGAGCCTCTAGAGTGCGCAATTCTTATCCCATTAGAATGAAATTTTGCACGACGTGTTTAGTTATGATATCCAACAACTCTAGAGTGCGCAATTCTTATCCGATTGAAACGAAATTATACACAACGTGTTTTTTTTTATGATATCAAATAACTGTGGCAAGTATGGTCCTAATCGGTCCATAACCTGACATAGCTGTCATATAAACAGATCAGGGGACTTGAATTCTTGAGCTTCTAGAGGGCGCAATTTCTCTCCGATTTGGCTGAAATTTCGCAAGACGTTTTTTATTGTTACTTTCAACAACTATGTCAAATAAAGTACAAGTCGGTTCATAACCTGATATAGCTGCCATATAAACCGATCTGGGATCTTGACTTCTTGAGCCTCTAGAGGTCGCAATTATTATCCGATTTGCCTGAAATTTTGTACGACAGATCCTCTCATGACCACCAACATACGCGTTTATTATGGTCTGAATCGGTGTTTAGCCTGATACAGCTCCCATATAAATTCTTATTCGAATTGGCTGACATTTTACACTGGTCTCCAACATATATTGTAATTTAATTGTGGTCCGAACCAGACCATATCTTGATATCGCTCTAATAGCAGAGCAAATCTTTTCTTATATCCTTTTTTTGCCTAAGAAGAGATTCCGGGAAAATAACTCGACAAATGCGATCAATGGTGGAGGGTATATATATAAGATTCGGCCCGGCCGAACGCGCTCTTACTTGTTAGATCTACAGATCCCAAGCCGGTCGTAATGCGTCTTTTTGTAAAAAAGTTATTAATAAACTTTTTTACGGCAGTGTTGATGTCTACAAACTCCAATTCGATTAAGATTGACGTCGATATTATATTATTGAAAGCCCCTTCAATGTCCAGTAATTATACCATTGAATATTCATTGACAGCAAGAGAACCCTCTATGAGGCCGACCAGGGAGTGAAGGGCTGTTTCGGTGGACTTGCCCTAACTGTATGCATGCTGTTGCCGAGACAGCCGATTACCAGGGACCTTTGCCCCAAGATATTTTTCTACCAAACTCTCAAGAATCTTCAGCTTAAAGGATGACAGACTAAAACGACGAAAATGTTCGCCTTGGTGTGGTATGGGTTTTTGCTTTTGGAATGAAAATTACCTTTTTATACCTTCATCCAACGACATGCTGATACAAGTAGTGTATATCTCCCTAAGCCAAGGAGCCAGTCTATCGGACACAGCTTTTAATTCAACCGATGATACATCATCAGGACCAGAGACTTAGAGAGGTCGAAACTTTTCATCTCTCAGGATTTTAAGCTCAGACACAATTTCCCCAATAACCTATTCAAATAGGTTTCGAGGATAGGATCTTCTTAAGCCTAGGTGCTTCAGATGTATCCTCCACCCAGAGTTCCACCCAGAGTTCCACCCAGTATTTGTTCTGAGCCTCTTTCAGCTTGCCCTTGTATTTTCTAGACCCAGCCTTCCTGTAACCTTTCCTAGGAATAACCAGTCGTGGTGTCCACCACGGCGGTTGCTGTTTGCGTCAATAACGATGAATAGAGAAGACGTGGTTATCCAGCACCTTAAAGCCACATATACATCCACTGACCTCCTCCCTGTCAGTGGATGGATATAAGGCTTTAAAAAATCAACATATTTTAAAATTTTTATTATTATGGGCAATAAGTCAAGATCTGATATAATGACAAAATTAGTATATTTTCTTTATATGGAGGAGGGTATAAAAATAAAGCTATGTCCAATATAGAAATCTATACATTTAATTACAAAACTCGCGGAAATTAGACCGCCTGTCTGTCTCTCGAAAGCAAGCTAACTTTTGAAGGAGTAAAGCTAGACGCTTGAAATTTGGCAAAAATACTTCATATTAGAGTAGGTCGGTTGGAATTGTAAATGTGCCATATCGGTCCTTAATTTGATATAGCTGCCATATAAACCGATCTGGGCTCTTGATTTCTTAAGCCTCTAGAGGGCGCAATTTTTATTCGATTTGGCTAAACTTCCAACAACTGTGCATGTATGGTTCAGACCGGTCCATAACCTGATATAACCTACCTATTTACTTCTTGAGCCAATTAAGGGAGCAATTTTTATGAAAATTGGATGAAATTTTACACAACGACTTCCACTATGGTCTCCAACATTCAGTTCAATTATGGTCCGAATCGTACCATAACTTGATATTATAGCTCCAATATAATGGCAATTCTCTTCTTTTATCATTTGTTTGCCTAAAAAGCGATACCGCGAAAAGAACTCGACTAAAGCGATCCATGGTGGAGGGTATATACGATTAGGTCCGGCCGAACTTAGCATGCTTTTACATGTTTTCTTGATATTGTTTTTGTTCAGTCATGCCTCTGTGTATTTGTATGTGATAAAAGCAAGACGCATCTTTGATTCATTCGCACTTCTTCTTCCATTAGACATAGGAACACAATATAAACTTGACCAATGCGCAATTTATAATATTAAATAACAATTTGTTGGTAAAATCAATCGTAATTCAGTTGGTACTATCAATTCTATGCCTTCTAATTAACATGTCAAAGATAATTAAAGCAATTAACACCTTATTCGAGATTTTTTTAGCATATTTACTTCAGTCAATACCACCTTTAATATGTACATTTTAGGTTTGATGAAAGGTGTTTTACATATATACCTGAGGTGGTGGGTATCCAAAGTTCAGCCCTGCCGAACTTAACGCCTTTTTACTTGTTCCCTTTAACCGGTACATCTTACTTCATTTAACCTTATCATAATACCAAAAGAATATCATTATAAGTTCATTCAAGAAAATATCTTCTTTTATAAACGTTTTAGAACAGTTCAACATATTATCATAAAAATGCAAAAATCATTTCCTTGAGCACAAAAATCATTTCTTTCTTAACACCTTTCGTTCATTTTCATATTTTATATATATTTGCAGGTTTAAGGAACCTTACCCCAAAAAGGATACGCTAAAGAGCATTTAATGAAAAGGAAAACGAATCATAATGAATGTTAAACAGTTTTTGTTCGAATGCGCTAATTTCCATTAAAGCACTAAAGGAAAACTCATTCCACCTTCATCCGAATAGAGGGACAAAAAAACGAAAGAAATTGCTAAAAGTAACCACGAATAACAATTTTGAGTGGAAAATCATCTTTTCATTAGCTGGTGAAATATTCAGAAAGAAAAATTCTTGAGCCATGCATTTAAGCAGAAACATAAATTCCGTATTACGAATATTATTTGGTATTGTCTTAATATTAGGTAAGTACCATCCATTGCATACCTTCTTATTAAAATGCCAAGAAATGAAAATGGGGGTCAAATTAACGCGTATTTGGGATAATTGGGTTTACTTTCGTCAGTATTAAATTTTTATTATGGCAATTATATGTTGGAAAACTATTTTTTTGAATAGGAATTTAAATAATAATTTTAATTTGTTAGAGAACGAAATAATTAATAAAAAAAACAATTATGATTAGTTATTAATTAAGATTTTATCAAAAATTCCCAATAAATTGAGGTCATTTAAATTAAAAGAAGTAAAACCACTACAGACACGTTCCCGTACATTTATAAACAAGAAACGTCAGCTGCATAAATGCGGTTTTATTCCAATGTACTTTAGTTGTGTACAAAATATACTACAGTGACCATAAGTTCAAGTTCAAAAGAAGTCAGTTGAAATTTAGTTTTTTTCGGCCTAAATATAAATCTGAACTGATTCCCAGAAATTTAAAAAACTTTTAAGTGGCACATGTGTTAATTATCACGTCATGAAATATGCCTAAAACAATACAAGAACTGCAAATGGCATAAATGTTTCAGCTATATCAGAGTTTGAACCAATTTTAATAAAAATGTTTTTTTCTTTTTGTGAAATGGTTGCACACAGGGAACATCAGCTCGTTTTGTTTGAGTTTAATGGCCGATATTGCTGACATTTCAAACTAAAAGCTTCATTATAAGCATCATCCCTACAGCGAATGTGATAAATCAGCTTTAAATACTAACAAGTAAAAGCGTGCTAAGTTCGGCCGGGCCGAATCTTATATACCCTCCACCATGGAACGCATTTGTCAAGGTCTTGCCACGGTGGCTCTTTCTAGGCAAAAAAAGGATAAAAGAAAAGAATTGCTATGTTATTGGAACAATACCAAGTAATGGTTCATTTTGGACCGTAATAATTGAACTGAACTGAATGAACTGAATATTGAAGACCGTAGTAGAAGTCATTGTGTAAAATTTCATCCAAATGTAAATAGTAAGAATTGCGCACTTAAGGGGCTGAAGAAGTAAAATAGGGAGATCGACTTATAGGGGAGCTGTATTAGGCTACAAACCGATTCATGCCATATTCGTCACGTACGTTGAAGGTCATGAGAAAAGCCGTTGTACAAAATTTCAGACAAATCGGGTAATACTTGCGCCCTTAAGAGGCTCAAGAAGATCAAGATCCCATTTTGGTTTATATGGCAGGTTATGGACCGATTTTAACTATTCTTAGCACAGTTGTTGAAAGTTAAAACAAAACACCTCATGCAAAATTTCATTCCAATCCGATAATAATTGCGCCCTCTAGTGGCTCAAGAAGTCAAGACCACAGATCGGTTTATATGGCAGCTATATCAGGTTATGGACCGATTTGAACCATTCTTAAGACAGTTGTTGAAAGTCATAGCAAAACACCTCATGCAAAATTTCAGCCAAATCGGGTAGGAATTGCACTCTCTCTGACACTCATGAAGTCAAGACCCCAGAAAGGTTTATATGACAGCTATATCAGGTTATAAACCGATTTCAACTATACTCGGCGCAGTTATTGAAAATCATAACAAAACACCTCATGCTAAATTTCAGCCAA
Source organism: Stomoxys calcitrans (assembly GCF_963082655.1). Classification (NCBI taxonomy): domain Eukaryota; kingdom Metazoa; phylum Arthropoda; class Insecta; order Diptera; family Muscidae; genus Stomoxys; species Stomoxys calcitrans. Next base: position 143,119,857 of record NC_081554.1, on the reverse strand, counting down.
ATCAGATAAGAATTGTGCCCTCTAGCGGCCCAAGAAGTCAAGACCCCAGATAAGTTTATATGACAGCTATATCAGGTTATAGACAGATTTGAACCATACTAGGCACAGATGTTGGATATCATAACAAAACACGTCTTGCAAAATTTCATTCCAATCGGATAAGAATTGCGCGTTCTAGAGGCTCAAGAAGTCAAGACCCAAGATCGGTTTATATGGCAGCTATATCAGGTTATGGACCGATTTGGACCATACTTTGTACAATTGTTAGATATCACAACAAAAAACGTCGCGCAAAATTTCATTCCAATCGGATAAGAATTGCGCACTCTAGAGGCTCAAGCAGTCAAGACCCAAGATCGGTTTATATGGCAGCTATATCAAAACATGGACCGATATGGCCCATTTACAATACCAACCGACCTACACTAATAAGAAGTATTTCGGAAGTTATCGTGCTTTCGACAGACGGAAAGACGGACAGACGGACGGACGGACGGACAGACGGACGGACATGACTAGATCGACATAAAATGTCACGACGATCATGAATATATATACTTTATGGGGTCTCAGACGAATATTTCGAGTAGTTACAAACAGAATGATGAAATTAGTATATCCCCATCCTATGGTGGAGGGTATAAAAAGATCAAAATTTCCTAAAAACGTAGTTAAACCAAACCGGGCAAAATTAAAAATTTTTTTTAAAGAACGCTCCATTATCAAAACTGAATATATTTGGGATAAGAAAATATATACATCTTCTTATATATAACAAGTAAAAAGGCGCTAAGTTCGGCCGGGCCGAACTTTGGATGCCCACCACCTCGGGTATATATGCAAACCACCTTTCGTCAAATCCGGTGAAAAAGGCATTCCTTATGCCCCATAGCAACTATATCGAAATATGTTCCGATTTGGACCAAATTCTAATAAGTCATCGTTGTTGACATGTCATTGTTTAATTAAGCATAACAAAATATTTGACTTTTTAGTAACTTTATCAAGAAATAAACCAACCTGAACCATATACGACACGGATGTCAAAAAGCCTAACATAAGTCACTGTGTCAAATTTCAGTGAAATCGGATTATAAATGCGCTTTTTTTGGCGCAAGACTTTAAATCGAGATATCGATATATATGGCAGCTATATTCAAATCTGGACCGATTTGGGCCAAATTTCGGAAAAATATCGAAGAGCCAAATTCCGACGACATCGGACAATAAATGCGCTTTTTATGGCCCCAAAACCTAAGACCGAGAGATCGGTCTATATGGCAGCTATATCCAAATCTGGACCGATCTGGGACAAATTGACGAAGAATGTCGAAGGACTTTACACAACTCACTGTCCCAAATTTCAGCAAAATCGGATAATGAATGTGGCTTTTATAGGCCCAAGACCCTGAATCGGAGGATCGGTCTATATGGCAGCTATATCCAAATCTGAATCGATCTGAGCCAAATTGACGACGAATGTCGAAGGGCCTAACACAACTCACTGTCCCAAAATTTCAGCAAAATCGGATAATAAATGTGGCTTTTATTGGTCTAAGACCCTAAGATATAGTCCGATATAGCCCATCTTCGAACTTAACCTGCTTATGGACGAAAAAAGAATCTTTGCAAAGTTTCAGCTCACTATCCTATTTTTGAAGACTGTAGCGTGATTTCAACAGACAGACGGACAGACGGGCGGACATGTCTAGATCGTCTTAGCTTTTTACGGTGATCAAAAACATATATACTTTATAGGGTCGGAAATGGATATTTCGATGTGTTGCAAACGGAATGACAAAATGAATATACCCCCATCCTTCGGTGGTGGGTATTAAAATCAATTTGTGTTTGTTTGCAGGTTTGTTTGTTATACCCTCCACCATAAGATGGGGGGTATACTTATTTCGTCATTCTGTTTGTAACTACTCGAAATATTCGTCTGAGATCAATGGTGGAGGGTATATAAGATTCGGCCCGGCCGAACTTAGCACACTTTTACTTGTTAGTATTTAGAGCGAACAACTAGTCGATTTCGGGTTTAGGTGCATCTCCATAGTGTCATGGGTTGGATTAATATCCTCACCCTCTTTTCATCCTAACCTAACATAACCTTATGTCCTCTTCTACAAATGTCTAAAGTTTGTTTGTTGCTTCAATTAATATAAACAGTTACTCAAAATATTTTAATTTCTTTCTGCATAAGTTTTCTCTGCAATTTATGCGCACGTTAAAGTTTTCAACTTCACCATGCCTTGAAGCCCTTAAACAATCTTCCTAATCTTTAGTAATTTATTTATTTTTTTCACATTTCCTACGAAAAAATAGAGATTTGACCTCTGGTTTCAACATTGAAAACAGTAGTCCGATGCCAAAAAAAAGGCACAAAAATTGCATGTCCGTATCAGGTGCACTTTGATTGTGACTTCGTTAGTAAATGTATGAGTATGTGTGTTTGTGTTTGTGTGCACGTGTTTAAATCATGCATTTTATAGCGTTGAGTTTCATTATGCAGCAAAGCTAAATGCTGTCTGTTTTAAAGAACCGGGTAGCAATTTGCAACAGTAGTGGCACATCAACAACATCAGTGATGCCACCGCATTCTTGAAGCAGCTGTGTTGTAGTGTTTTGCATACATACACACTAAACTTCTTGGATATGGACAATTTGCCATAATTTCTCACAGGAGTTGAGTGAACAATAAACATATTCTCTTTGTATGTGTATGCAGATGTTTGTATATGTTAGGAACAAAACAACAACTAGCCACAAACATGCCGATACTTTGCTTCTGTTTATTAGCGTGGGCACTTTTTTAACAACGTAACGACTCTGGATAATTCAAAGTATTTCGGAGTTGTATTATCTAGACGATAGAAAAGCTACATCTAAACAACGCTATGCTATGTTTTAGCAAAAATAAAATTGGGCCATTTATTTTGCTGTTAATGGCCCAATTCCCTTATTATTATAAAGGGCTTGCCGTTGTCTCCTTCCTGGGTCGAGTGCTAGGCGCACCATCTTTTAATTTGCGGAACTTAGACATTCCTGTCTCTGTAGGCGATTCCGCAGATACGTTAAGTTGTTATTCCTTATGAAGTTGTTTGATGAAGCGGGAGGACTATACGTTCCACTACAATTGTATTCGTGCTTCGTAAAGTGGAACCAATGCTTGTGCATAATCGCTTCCCATTGATCATCAAAGAGGATGGCACAAGACCTCCCGTCATGTTTTTAAGATAAGCCTTCTCTCGTTTGTTGTCCTTTTAGCTTATATCCATGTTAGATGCTCCCCTCTCCATCAGAAGTGGCGTTTCAAGTTACAGCTGGGTCCGAGTGTACTATTTGAATGTCCTCTTCAGTTTTAAAAGGGGTATTTTTCGAACTTTAAAGCCGAAGATTCCATTCAATTATGCTCGCTAGTTGACAATTCAATGTCCAATCAGTATTTTGTTGGTTGTTGAGTTAGTATGTTGGTGGGTAGTTTCGTGTGAGATTGGAACCTGCAGATATTGCGTCCATGGCGAACCAATCAGTTCGAATGGAATCCTAATGCTAGACAGTTGACCAGCTGTTATCCTATATAATATTTGTACTCATGTTTGTTAATGCCATTTGATTTACCCGGGAGATCAAGGCGCCGCAACGCAATTTGAATGCATCGACTATAGTTACAACACTTGAGCCTCGTGAAAATCTTGTTAGTAAAAAGAAAAACATCAAATGTGCCTTTTGTATGATGATGAACAATACAGAATATATTATTGATAAGAAACCACCCCAATACATTAATTTCTGCTAAGAAACCATAACCCGCAACAATTGATAAATATTTTATACGCTAGTATGGAGGCATCAAAAGTGGTAGTGGCAGCAGCTGCAACCATAAAAAATAATTTATTTAAATGCATAAGCAAATTTGTGGAAGAAAATAAATAAAGAACTATCTGAGTTGGAAGCCAGTGAATTGCTTATGTTTTCGTTATGAAAATTAAAATCGTTTGGAAGGGATAAAACCTCAAGATTTACTTATAAAGTTAATGCGAATGGAAATTTGCCCATGAACATTCAATTAAGGCAAACTTTTCAAAATAAATGAGTGCTGTCCGATTCAATTTTAAGCTCACTGATAAGGGACCTCCTTTCTACAGCCGAGTCCGAACGCGGCGCCGCAGAGCGACACCTATTTGGGGAGACGTTTTTACATAGCAAAGTACCTCACAAACGTCGCCTGTATTAGGAGGTGATAACCACCGCTAAAATATTTCTGATGTTCCTGTCAGGATTCGAACCCAGGCGTTCAACGTCATAGGTGGACATGCTAACCTCTGCGCTACGGAGGCCTCTTCAGCTGATCTCTTATAAGGTACTTACATGCAAAAGTCTGATGCGTTTGAGATATTTTAACACAGACCATAAACTTACGTTACTGTTGAAGGTAATTCGCTACTTTGCCACTTTTTGATTTTAATGACACTTCATCTGCGGTAAAAGACGGATGTTTTAGGCGAATATTCAAAACTTCTTTTAAAGTTGGACAAGTAAAAGTGTGCTAAGTTCAGCCGGGCCGAATATTAGGAACCCACCACCATGGATTCTGCTAAAAATTTATACAAACAAATTTAGTTGAAGGGCATAATTTTATTCTACATACCAAACTTCTGTCAAACCAGCAAAATTAAATCTTCTAGGAACCGAACAAGGATAATCGATAAAACGGTTTATATATCAGATATATCAGTTTATAAACCGATTTTGACCGTACTTGGCACAGTTGTTGAAAGTTAAAACAGAACACCGCATGCAAAATGTCAGCCAAATCGGACAAAAGTTGTGGGTTCCCGGGGCTCAAGAAATCGGGGAGATTGGTTTATATGGATGCTATACCAGGTTATAGGTCAATTTGGACTTTACTTGGCGCAGTTATTAGGAGTCATGAGAGAACACTATGTGCTAAATTTAAGGAAAATCGGATGAAAATTGAAGTTTCCATTGGCTTAAGAAGTCAAATCGTGAGATCGGTTTATATGAGAGCTATATCAGCTTTTGGACGAGTTCGGACCATACTTGGCACAGATATTAGAGGTCATAACAGACTGCTATGTGCAAAATTTCAGCTAAATCAAATAAAAATTGCAGCTTCCAGGGGCCCAAGAAGTCAAAACTGGAGATCGGTTTATGTTCCCATATAAACCGATCTCCAGTTATGTCAGGTTATAGACTGATTTAAAACGTACTTGACACAGTTTTGAGAAATCATAACAAAATACTATGTGCAAAATTTGAGCCAAATCGGATCAAAATTGTTGCTTCCAGGTGCTCAAGAAGTCAAATCGGGAGACCGGTTTATATGGGTGCTATACTAGGTTATGGACCGATTTAAACCGTACTTGATACAGATGTTGGAAGTCATAAGAGACTGCTATGTGCAAAATTTCAGCCAAATCGGACAAAAATTACGGCTTCCGGGGGCTTAAGAAGTCAAATCGGGAGATCGGTTTGTATGGGAGATATAACCAAATCTGTACAGATATGGTCGCAGATCAATTTTTTGAGGTTTTACAAACCGAATGACTAGATTACCACATGAGCATATAAATAGAAGCGCAAGTTAACAACTTTTTTATACCCACCACCGCCACCGTTTGCAACACATCGAAATATCCATTTCCGACCCTATAAAGTATATATATTCTTGATCAGCGTAAAAATCTAAGACGATCTAGACATGTCCGTCTGTCTGTTGAAATTACGCTACAGTCTTCAAAAATAGAGATATTGCACTGAAATTTTGCACAGATTCTTTTAAGTTCGAAGATGGGCTCTATCAGACTATATCTTGATGTAGCCCCCATATAGACCGATCCGCCGATATAGGGTCTTAGGCCAATAAAAGCCAGATTTATTATCCGATGTCGCCACAATTTGGGACAGTGAGTTGTGTTAGGCCCTTCGACATCCTCCGTCAATTTGGCTCAGATCGGTCCAGTTTTAGATATAGCTGCCATATAGACCGATCCTTCGATTTAGGGTCATAGGCCCATAAAAGCCACATTTATTATCCGATTTTGCTGAAATTTGGGACAGTGAGTTGTATTAGGCCTTTCGACGTCCTTCTTCAATTTGGCTCAGATCGGTTCAGATTTGGATATACCTCCCATATAAATTTGGGACAGTACGTTGTCTTAGGCCTCTCGACATCCTCCGTCAATTTGGCTCAGACCGGTTCAGATTTGGATATAGCTGCCATATAGACCGATCCTCCGATTAAGGGTCTAAGGCCCATAAAAACCACATTTATTATCCGATTTTGCTGAAATTTAGAAAAGTGACTTATCATAGGCCCTTTGACATCTTCCGTTAATATGGCTCAGATCGGTTCAGATTAGAAAAGTGACTTATCATAGGCCCTTTGACATCTTCCGTTAATATGGCTCAGATCGGTTCAGATTTGGATATAGCTGCCATATAGGATCCTTCGATTTAGGGTCTTAGGCCCATAAAAGCCACATTTATTATCCGATTTTGCTGAAATTTTGTTCCCTTAGGCCCTTCGACATCCTTCGTCAATATGGCTCAGATCGCTTCAGATTTGGATGTAGCTGTCATATAAACCGATCCTCCGATTTAGGGTCATAGGCCATTAAAAGCTACATTTATTATCCGATTTTGCTGAAATTTGGGACAGTACGTTGTCTTAAGCCCCTCAACATGCTCCGTCAATATGGCTTAGATCGGTTCAGATTTGAGTATAGCTGCCATATAGACCGATCCTCCAATTTAGGGTCTTAGGCCCATAAAAGACACATTTATTATCCAATTTTGCTGAAATTTGGGACAGTGAGTTGTGTTATCTCCTTAAACATCCACCGTCAATTTGGCTTAGATCGGTCCAGATTTGGATATAGCTGCCATATATACCGATCATTTATTGTCCGATGTTGCCGAAATTTGGGACAAAGAGTTAAGTTAAGCCCCTCCACATATTTCTGCAATTTGGTCTAGATCGATCAAGATTAACATATAGCTGCCATATAGACCGATTTCTCGATTTAAAGTCTTGGCCCCATAAAAGGCGCTTTTTTAATCCGATTGCACTGAAATTCGACACACTGACTTATGTTATGCTTTTCGACATCCGTGTCGTATATAGTTCAAATTAGTTTATTTTTAGATATAGCTACTAAAAAGACCAATATTTTATTATATACAATTGAACAATGACTTTTACTTATTAGTATTTGGTCCAAATCGGAGCATATATAGCTATATATATATATATATATATATATATATATATATATATATATATATATATATATATATATATATATATATATATATATATATATATATATATATATATATATATATATATATATATATATATATATATATATATATATATATATATATATATTTTTGTTGACCGCATTGTTTGAGCCCATTTTTTCGGTAAAATGGTTGTTTTGACGACATTCGTATGTTTTGAGCCCAGCCTCCAAACTTTTTGCATGCCAACCGTATGTTTCGACGACATTGACATTTTTGACAAATTTTCACAACCGGCCTTGCCACTTTTTCATGAATTTAGCGCCGTTGCTTACATTCTTACTTATCAACACTGTACTCTTACTGTCTCTAATATAATACTTTCTTCTAAAGTTTAACAAACATGCGTACTTCACAAGTGTTCAACAAAATGTAAAGTAGTAATTGTTGTTTAATCATGAATGTAATTAAAAATCTTTTGTAATTTGCCTAGATCACCCTCATTAATGGATTCATTGGAATAGAACAGTTTAAATTGTTGAAAACTCCTTTGTACAGCTGTTTTCTTTACCAAGAGCTTTCTTTTGCAAAAGAAATATGTAAATCGGTCAGTAGATAAATGTTATAGCCTCCAGAAAGGTTTGGCGGTAAAAAGTGGCCAGCTTGCGTACTCTTTACTAAACATAGGGGCCAACCATAAGCGTAGAAAGGTTTCTGGGGGTGCGCTTACCATCCCCTTGAAAAGTTGTAGCGTTGTTTTAGACAAAATTGGCCAATTTTATTGCTTCTCAGAGGGTTTTTGCCCTCCAGGATAATTGACTGGGTACGCTAATGGGCCAAAAACTTATGTTGTCTACAAATGTCGAGAATATGAGAGACTATAGTGTGCAGATCATGTGTGTTATGTTAAGCTTTAGGTTTGTTCAGACAATACATGCATCTTGGAAGTCAACAGATCCCCACATGCAAAATTTTACCTAAATCAAATAAGAATTTGTGTGCTATTTTATATGTTTGCCTGGTACTTGTTGTGGTTACTTAAGGCATTTTTTTTACTTTTTTTGAAATTTTGTTGGAAGAGATGATTCTAATTTGTGAAATATTACTGTAGACGAATGCTTTACTAATGTATATATGATTGGCATGGCCTTTTGTATCTAAATTTAAAGAAAAAAGGTTATGGGAAGTTTATATCCAGTGGTGATTATAAACGTCCACTGAGACTCACATTTTCATTTGTATCTTATTTTTATACCCTCCACCATAAGATGGGGGGTATACTAATTTCGTCATTCTGTTTGTAACTACTCGAAATATTCGTCTGAGACCCCATAAAGTATATATATTCTTGATCGTCGTGAAATTTTATGTCGATCTAGCCATGTCCGTCCGTCTGTCCGTCCGTCCGTCCGTCCGTCCGTCTGTCTGTCGAAAGCACGCTAACTTTCGAAGGAGTAAAGCTAGCCGCTTGAAATTTTGCACAAATACTTCTTATTATTGTAGGTCGGTTGGTATTGTAAATGGGCCATATCGGTCCATGTTTTGATATAGCTGCCATATAAACCGATCTTGGGTCTTGACTTCTTGAGCCTCTAGAGTGCGCAATTCTTATTCGATTGGAATGAAATTTTGCACGACGTGTTTTGCTATGATATCCAACAACTGTGCCAAGTATGGTTCAAATCGGTCTATAACCTGATATAGCTGCCATATAAACCGATCTTGGGTCTTGACTTCTTGAGCCTCTAGAGTGCACAATTCTTATTCGATTGGAATGAAATTTTGCACGACGTGTTTTGCTATGATATCCAACAACTGTGCCAAGTATGGTTCAAATCGGTCTATAACCTGATATAGCTGCCATATAAACCGATCATGGGCCTTGACTACTTGAACCTCTAGAGTGCGCAAATCTTTTCCGATTGGAATGAAATTTTGCACGACGTGTTTTGTTATTATATCCAACAACTGTGCCTAGTATGGTTCAAATCGGTCCATAACCTGATATAGCTGCCATATAAACCGATCTGGGGTCTTGACTTCTTGAGCCTCTAGAGTGCGCAATTCTTATCAGATTGAAATGAAATTTTGCACGACGTGTTTTGTTATTATATCCAACAACTGTGCCAGGTATGGTTCAAATCGGGTCATAACCTGATATAGCTGCCATATAAACCGATCTTGGACCTTGACTTCTTGAGCCTCTAGAGTACGCAATTCTTATCCGATTGGAATGGAATTTCGCACGACGTGTTTTGTTATTATACCCAACAACTGTGCCAAGTATGGTTTAAATCGGTTCATAACCTGATATAGCTGCCATATAAACCGATCTTGGGTCTTGACTTCTTGAGCCTCTAGAGGGCGCAATTCTTATCCGATTTGAATGAATTTTTGCACGAAGTATTTCGTTATGATATCCAACAACTGTGCCAAGTATGGTTGAAATCGGTTCATAACCTGATATAGCTGTCATATAAACAGATCTGGGGATTTGACTTCTTGAGCTTCTAACTTCAATTCCTATCCGATTTATCTGAAATTTTGCATGACGTATTTTATTTTTACTTTCAACAACTGTGTCAAATGAGGTTCAAATCGGTTCATAACCTGATATAGCTGCCATATAAACCGATCTGGGATCTTGACCCCTAGAGGTCGCAATTATTATCCGATATGCCTGAAATTTTGTACGATGGATCCTCTCATGACCATTAACAAACGTGTTTATTATGGTCTGAATCGTTCTATAGCCCGATACAGATCCCATATAAATCGTTCTCTCTATTTTACTCGTGAGCCCCAATGGGCGCAATTCTTATACGAATTGGCTGAAATTTTACACAGGTCTCCAACATAATATAATTTAATTGTGGTCCGAACCGGACCATATCTTGATATCGTTTTAATAGCAGAGCAACTCTTTTCTTATATCCTTTTTTGCCTAAGAAGAGATGCCGGGAAAAGAACTCGACAAATGCGATCCATGGTGGAGGGTATATAAGATTCGGCCCGGCCGAACTTAGCACGCTTTTACTTGTTTCTTCTAATATCCCCTTCATGATAAAGCAGCAGTAATTTTCAGCAAACTACAGACTTTTCAGCAGTAAGCCTGCTGTTCTGAAATTGCAGAACTACTGCTGTAATAGCAGACAGTCAGCAGACAATGTTTGCTGCTATCAGCAGGTTTTTTCCTATGAGTGTACCTAAAAAGGTAAATTTGGCAATTAGTTTATATGGAAGCTTATCAGACTAATGATTGATTCCGATCATACTTGGTGTGTATGTATATTCTAAACTGAGGTTTCATTTTGCAAATATGTCCTTTATTTTCAGTTGGAGTATAATTAATATACATATTACAAACAGGGATCCGGAGCGGGTACCTTTTTTCCGCTCCCGCTCCGACAAAAGTTTTTCGCTCCGCTCCACGCTCCACTCCCGCTCCTTTATATTTAAATTGACTATTTTTTATTTTTCAATTTTATTTATGCGATTTTTGTTCGGCTTGAGGTCCTTTTTGTTTAATCAAATTCACTGGATTTTGGGTGTATTTAATTAAATTTTATTTTCATTTTTGTTTATTTACTGCCTCTTTTTTTCTTTTTATACACATCGTCATGGGGCAAGCGATATTTTAATTTTGTCATCAAGCAATATATAAGACCGATTATATGTATTCTAGATCGTCGTCTATATTGGACTATATCTTTATGAAATCCCCATATAAACCGATCTACCGAAATGACTTCTTGAGCCTCTAGAGGGCGAAGTTTCCATTCGATTTGTCTGAAATTTTGCACAATTTGGTTTCTTTTGTGACCTGCATTCTTGTCAAGTATAGTATCAATTGCTCAATAACCATATATAGCTGCCTAATATTATTGTATCATTTGATTACTATTGTAATAGTTTTAGTATAGTTCTTGAAATCATTCGATGGGGGCTTTTAGCTTCTCTTTCCACTTTTTTTATTTCTATGGCTGGGGAGCCGATTTTTATCTCTTCTATAATTTTCATATCTCTTTAATTCTCTAATTTTATTTTATGTTTTTACTCTTAAATTAAATTAAATTAAAAATTATTACTTAACTTTTATTAGTAGTATTTTTTAGATAGTTAGGATATTGTAATACGATATTAGGTCTTAAGAATTTTCTGACTTTGAATTACATTGTATGAAATAAATGAAATGAAATGAAACCGATCTTGTTCGATTGTGCTTTTTCAGCCCCTAGAGGGCGCAATTCTATCGGATATGTCTGAAATTTTTCATAATTTCTCTAACATACTCGCCACATATTGGCTAAGCCGGTGATAAAATTAACGTATAACCCGACCTGCCGATTTTACTTCCTGTAAACCTGTAGAGGACCCAATTATTATTCGATTTGGCTGACATATTTCTCTTAACAATTTTTCCAATAACCTCCAAAATCCATGCCAAGTATGGTCTAAATCCGTCTCTGTTCTGATTTTACTCAATGTCCACGTGTGGGCCAATTTTGATCATATTCGGTTCTAGTGCCACAAGCCTTAAACACAGTTACAAACATTAGGTTATAAATAAGGACTTTATGGCTTTAGATCACACTTGGTCTGATATGGAGCATATGAGGTTCTGACGCCGGGTGGCCGAATGCAACTCCATGTTTCATGTTTATAGCAAAATATGATCTAATCTGGACCAAATTTGTTCGGCCAAAGGGAAAATTGGTCTAAACCAACTATTCTAAATTTCAGCCAAATAGGGAAATAAGGCTTTTTATCATATTAAGACCCCAAATCAGCAGATCGGGACAACTATATCCTAACATGTACCTACCTCGGCCACATACGATGTGGATGTCGACGTTCATAATAAAACTCACTATTCCAATTTTTATCGAAATCGGGTAGTAATTCCGCCTCTTATGAGCTTAAGACCCTTAATAGGTAGATTGATCTTTAATACAACTATGCCGTAATGTAGTGCGATCTAGATCATACTCGTTCTCAATGTCGACGTTGTTTTTTATGCCCCAGAGGTTTTCAGTGATGGTTAGATCCCGTGATGCCGATAGGCCTTCCACACTTGGTACAAAACGATCTTAGATCTATAATTGTGCTAGTCTGGAAGAGTGCTTTGAGTCGTTAAAGCCCCAATTAGACGAGCCGACAAGTCATACGACATGTCACTTTCTGTAATCATAAGACTTGTCTTACTTTACTTTACTTTATATGGCTATTACAGAACTTTGTTCCATGAGCCGAACGTAGAATATCGTTCCAAGCGCCTCGATCTTCTGCGCTCTTTTTGTAGTCTCTGACACCAAGTTTCGAGGTGTCTCCCACCACTTGATCTCTCCATCGGGCTTTTGGTCGTCCCGGTTTGCGTGTACCATTGTGTTTGGCTTCAAAAGCCTTCTTTGCTGGAGCTCTTTCATCCATTCTGACAACATGACCTAGCCAACGCAGCCGTTGTATTTTGATACGTGTAACTATGCTATCGTCGTCATACAGCTCGTGGTTCATACGACGCCTATATTCTCCATTAACGCAAACTGGTCCATATATTTTACGAAGAATCTTTCTCTCAAACACTCCAAGCACTGCCTCGTCTGCTTTCACAAGTACCCATGTCTCAGAACCATATAACAACACGGGTAGTATCAGTGTCTTGTATAGCGTAATCTTCGTCTGTCGAGAGGTGGCCTTGTTATACCCTCCACCATAAGATGGGGGGTATACTAATTTCGTCATTCTGTTTGTAACTACTCGAAATATTCGTCTGAGACCCCATAAAGTATATATATTCTTGATCGTCGTGAAATTTTATGTCGATCTAGCCATGTCCGTCCGTCTGTCCGTCCGTCCGTCCGTCCGTCCGTCCGTCCGTCTGTCTGTCGAAAGCACGCTAACTTTCGAAGGAGTAAAGCTAGCCGCTTGAAATTTTGCACAAATACTTCTTATTATTGTAGGTCGGTTGGTATTGTAAATGGGCCATATCGGTCCATGTTTTGATATAGCTGCCATATAAACCGATCTTGGGTCTTGACTTCTTGAGCCTCTAGATTGCGCAATTCTTATTCGATTGGAATGAAATTTTGCACGACGTGTTTTGCTATGATATCCAACAACTGTGCCAAGTATGGTTCAAATCGGTCTATAACCTGATATAGCTGCCATATAAACCGATCTTGGGTCTTGACTTCTTGAGCCTCTAGAGTGCACAATTCTTATTCGATTGGAATGAAATTTTGCACGACGTGTTTTGCTATGATATCCAACAACTGTGCCAAGTATGGTTCAAATCGGTCTATAACCTGATATAGCTGCCATATAAACCGATCATGGGCCTTGACTACTTGAACCTCTAGAGTGCGCAAATCTTTTCCGATTGGAATGAAATTTTGCACGACGTGTTTTGTTATTATATCCAACAACTGTGCCTAGTATGGTTCAAATCGGTCCATAACCTGATATAGCTGCCATATAAACCGATCTGGGGTCTTGACTTCTTGAGCCTCTAGAGTGCGCAATTCTTATCAGATTGAAATGAAATTTTGCACGACGTGTTTTGTTATTATATCCAACAACTGTGCCAGGTATGGTTCAAATCGGTCCATAACCTGATATAGCTGCCATATAAACCGATCTTGGACCTTGACTTCTTGAGCCTCTAGAGTACGCAATTCTTATCCGATTGGAATGGAATTTCGCACGACGTGTTTTGTTATTATACCCAACAACTGTGCCAAGTATGGTTTAAATCGGTTCATAACCTGATATAGCTGCCATATAAACCGATCTTGGGTCTTGACTTCTTGAGCCTCTAGAGGGCGCAATTCTTATCCGATTTGAATGAATTTTTGCACGAAGTATTTCGTTATGATATCCAACAACTGTGCCAAGTATGGTTGAAATCGGTTCATAACCTGATATAGCTGTCATATAAACAGATCTGGGGATTTGACTTCTTGAGCTTCTAACTTCAATTCCTATCCGATTTATCTGAAATTTTGCATGACGTATTTTATTTTTACTTTCAACAACTGTGTCAAATGAGGTTCAAATCGGTTCATAACCTGATATAGCTGCCATATAAACCGATCTGGGATCTTGACTTCTTGACCCCTAGAGGTCGCAATTATTATCCGATATGCCTGAAATTTTGTACGATGGATCCTCTCATGACCATTAACAAACGTGTTTATTATGGTCTGAATCGTTCTATAGCCCGATACAGATCCCATATAAATCGTTCTCTCTATTTTACTCGTGAGCCCCAATGGGCACAATTCTTATACGAATTGGCTGAAATTTTACACAGGTCTCCAACATAATATAATTTAATTGTGGTCCGAACCGGACCATATCTTGATATCGTTTTAATAGCAGAGCAACTCTTTTCTTATATCCTTTTTTGCCTAAGAAGAGATGCCGGGAAAAGAACTCGACAAATGCGATCCATGGTGGAGGGTATATAAGATTCGGCCCGGCCGAACTTAGCACGCTTTTACTTGTTTTTAAACTGTCTACTTAAAATCCCGTAAAATCCCGTTAGAGATAGATATGTAAGCGTATAGAGTAAGTGATTATAGTAGTCGCTGTAATTGGTACCCACAGCTTGACCACTATGCATTCCTTAAATGGGCACTTGCGACGTTGACGGTTGTCAAAACATTACCTTCGTTATAAATATCATTGTCGCCAAAATTGAATGGCTATAACCCCGTTTACATTGGACACTAAATCCGGATTTAAGGCTCTCGTCAGCTGATTTTATAAAGGGAAAACAGGTGATCGAGCCATTAAATCGAGGTGATCGAGCCATTAAAAATTTAGTGGCCAATGTAAACGGGGTTATAGCCAATGAATAGACAATTTTGGCGACAATGATATTTATAACGAAGGTAATGTTTTGACAACCGTCAACGTCGCAAGTGCCCATTTAAGGACAATTACATTACATAAAACACACATAACACCAACTTAAGGCTGGTACTAACTTCTTTTTCACCGGTGAAAATCCACATTTTTCGCCGGTTACTTTTTTTAGATAACAGACTTTAAAACAAAATAACACGCTGATTTTATTTAGTAGGATATTTTTTCATTACTTAAAGCTATCTCAAATCAAGTAGATTTGGGTTGTAGTGTAAAATCATGTTTACACTAGCATCCAAATCTACTTGATTTGAGATAATCTCCCAAAACCGTTAAAGCACGTTTACATTAAATCCGGATTTAGTGGTCAATGTAAACGGGGTTTTAACACTACGATTAAAGAGATTTGCATTTATCAACAGGGATGTTTTTGAAAGCATTTTTATGGTGATCAGAATTTTTATTGTGTTTAACACATATATTGTGGTCTGCAATTAAATGTGTGAAACGATTTTATTAAATTTAACACCAAATTTTATAAATTCAATAAGAAATTGTCAGATGTTGACAAAAACTGCTGGCCAAAACTACCAATACCGGTATTCGATACAAACGCAGTGTTGCATTTCAATTTCGAAGGAGGTTTGCTGCAAATCACCTCAAATAAGTAGATTTGCTCACACTCAAAATGTATGGAAAACCTCTTCTTCTTCTTCTTCCCCAATCTGACATTCTAAATGAATGTCAGATTTTATAAAAAGATAGTATTAGACTCTCGGTCTTTGGCACTATCTTTGTCACGTTCCTTTGACGTATTATCATGGAAAACCTCGTCGCAAAACACGAGTTTTGCGAAAGCTCGTCGCAAATCTAGATTTGCTCTAAAGGTGGGTATTAACTTCCTGTTTCACAGTGAAATACCCATGTTTTTCACGATTACTTTTTTGAAAAACTACAAAAATCTCACTAACAAGGTGGGCATTAACTTCCTGTTTCACAGTGAAATACCCATGTTTTTCATGATTAGTTTTTTGAAAAACTACAAAAATCTCACTAATAACATAAAAATTTATTTTATATTTTATCAAAAGTATTGAGGAAATGTCATAATGAATGAAATCTGCATGTTTTTTTGCTTCAAAATCTATTATATATAAAAAGTAATCGTGAAAAAATATTCATTTTCACGGTAAAGGTGGGTATTAAGTTCGTGTTTCACCGTGAAAATGAATATTTTTTCACGATTACTTTTTTAATATAATAGATTTTGAAGCAAAAAAACATGCAGATTTCATTCATTATGACATTCCCTCAATACTTTTGATAAAATATAAAATACATTTTTATGTTATTAGTGAAATTTTTGTAGTTTTTCAAAAAAGTAATCGTGAAAAACATGGGTATTTCACTGTGAAACAGGAAGCTAATACCCACCTTTAAACACGAACTTAATACCCACCTTTAAGTGTAAACAAGACATAAACAAGACATTACGGTATTTGCCGCTCAAGGTAGATTCTTTGGTGGTCGATTTTTGTTGTTCTGCTAATGACGCTACCTCTTAGTTGTACCATGAGTAATAGTCTTTAAACAGTTACTAAAAATGCGCATGCACCGAATTATGTCTGTTAAAATAAGCTACGGTGGTGTTTGTTTTTCGCTTGTATTTTGTCATCATGCGATTTGTTAATGTTGTTTAATTATTATGTAATTTTAAACGTTTCTTCTAAAGGGCGGAACTAACTTCTTTTTTCGCCACAATTTTCGCTGGTTACTTTTTTTAGATAACAGATTTTAAAGCAAAAAAAAAAACACACTGATATCATTTAGTAGGACATTTTCTCATAACTTACGCTAAAATTTTAATAAAATTGTTATTTAATCATTGATATGTTTTAGTGTTTGAAAAAAGTAATCGCGAAAAATATTAATTAAGGCTGGTACTAACCTCGTTTTTCACCGATGAAAACTTATATTTTTCGCGATTACTTTTTTGAAAAACTGCTCAATCCCGGCGTGACCATCTTACAATTTTCAGCGGTGGTTATCCCCTCCTAATGCTGGCAACATTTGTGAGGTACTTTGCCATGTAAAACTTCTCCTCAAAAGAGGTGTCGCACTGCGGCACGCCGTTCGGACTCGGCTATAAAATGGAGGCCCCTTATCGTTGAGCTTAAACTTGAATCGGACTGCACTCATTGATAAGTGAGAAGTTTGCCCCTGTTCCTTAATGGAATGTTCATGGGCAAAATTTGCAATTTTTTGCTCAAATGTCAATGATAAAATAACAATTTTATTAAAATTTTACCGTAAGTAATGAGGAAATATCCTACTGAATGAAATCAGCGTGTTTGTTTTCTTTAAAATCTGTTATCTAAAAAAGTAACCAGCGTAAAATATTGCGAAGAAAGAAGTTAGTACCGCTATTAACTTATGAAACAATTTTATTCAAAGTATTGGCTGGTACTAACCTCCTTTTTCGCCGATGAAACCCAAATTTTTGGCGATTACGTTTTTGAAAAACTAGTTGTGTTCGTTTACCCAATAATTTGTACAAATTTGCACAAATTTTTACTGGAAGTCGTTCGCGTACTTTACTTGCCAGCAGAAGAGAGCGGGAGAGTGCGTGAGAGCAAACACAATTTTGAGAGTTTGGTAAATGAGAGCTTGCAAATTTCTGCTAGAGGTTTTTTCCCAGCTGCAATTCGCAGCATCGAACAGATGTTTTTTGAAATTCAGCTGTTTTATTGAAATAAATAGCAAAAGAGAATAGAGGCTCTTCTTACTCTCCTGCAAAGTTTTACTGGCAAATATTTACTGGAAAGTAAACGAACACAGCTACTACATAAATATCATGGTGTAACAGTTAAATGTGATCTCACTTGTAAAACAACCACAAATCATATGTTGCAGTCCGCCATCTAAATGTCATTTCAAAAATTACATTGTTCTCAATACAGCCAAAGAAATTTGCGCTGGTGTGTGTACGTGTGCAGGTAAAATAAGAGAAAGAGAGACACAATCAAAGAGAACAGGGTTCACTAACAGAAGGTTAGGTCATCTGCCCAACAACAACAAAATCAACTAAACAACCCTGTGGCGATGGTGGCGCAAATTCCCACTAGGCTGTCAAAATTCTTTTAGTTTTTATTTGCATTAGCATGTGTAGCAGCCACAAGATCATCAGATCTATGATTATAAACGTGTAAATTACAAATTAAAGCAACTAAAATGTGAAGAAATTAACAAAATGTGAAAAAATTTAAAATCCAAACAACGTATTTGACGTTCTAGTGGGATTGTAACAACTCTGGAATTGCAAAAAATTCTTTCAGCTGGGTAGGCAGTGCTGCCAGGTCTTTTTCGCAAAAAATCGTCAAAATTGAGAAATAAAATCGTCAAAAATTTTCGGTAAATAAAACTGGTCAAAATCAATTAAATTGTGAGATTTTCAAAGGGTGAACGAGCTAATAGAAAGTTTACCAATGCCCTTACTTCAAAAATATTGGGGGTTAATTAATTTTTTTATTATAGTTTTATGCCCATATTCACAAAACTTAAAGTGGCATTAAAGTAGGCTTATTTGACAGATTTCCTTTATAGAACTGTCAAATAAACCTACTATAAGGCTGTTTTAAGTTTTGTGAATACGGGTGTTAGTTTTTTTTCTAAATATATAATTATTTTCATAAATATATAATTTTTCACAATTTTAATTATGGAAATATACACAAAGAGTAACACGCTAAAGTAATTCAAAATCTACATCGCCCTTAAAACTTAACCATTTTTCACATTAAAATGATACGGATTTGTCACACAAAGTGAGCTATAAAAGACAATTCTGAACTTTTTTTTCTAATTTGAGGCTAATGTCAATGCAAATAGAGCCAGAAAAAAAAATCGTCAACTTATAAAGGGATTCAAATCCAAAATCGTCAAGCGTCAAAGTGCCAAATTTTGGATAAAAAATCGTCAAAATGACGTAAAATCGTCACGACTGGCAGCCCTGTGGGCAGGTGACCTAACCTTCTCTTTGTGAACCCTGAAAAAGAACGTTGTTGTAAATAGTTCTGTTCGCGTACATTTCCAATCAAAATTTGCCACTTTGAGTACGCGAACACACGCAATGTTAACACAGAACTGTACCGCAATTCTGTAACTTATAACGAAGTTCGTTTAGTTAAATTAATCGACAAAAAATTCGTTTGCACTAACGATTATGTTATTCTCTAAAGGCCAGTTTACACGATACGTCTGATTGATGATCATTGTGATAGTATTAGTGAAAAACAAAGGTGTATGCGTCACACCTACACATGATCATCAGTCATGGCCAAAAATCAAAATCACTTTGATTTTTTCGATGAATGACGCCTATCGATTACAGTTTACAAAGAAATGTGTAATCAATAATTGGCAGATATTGGAAAACACATTATGTGCCAATTAAAGCAATAAAATGAGAAGTAAACTATGAAAAATGAAATAAAATCAAAGAAAAGAAAAAAATCGATGTATCGTTTTTGGCAAAACCTGTAATCAACACGTACACTCGATGATTGTCAATCAAACGTATCGTGTACACTGGCCTTAATTCCTCATTAAAAGAAATCGTTATCTAGTTTTTCTCTCCGGCAACTCTCCCAAAAACAACGAAAAGCACAAAGAGGAATTGACTAAAATAATAAGAAATTCTTTTGAAAGCTTGAAATTCTTCTTTTATTTAATATAAAAACATCACAAACCTAAATAAAATGTACACAATTATTTAGGCAAAGTGTTATCAATACCAATTTATAAAACTTTTTTATATTACGAAAAGAACGCCACCAGGCTTGTTAATTTATTGCACACACACATATCCTAAATGTTTTAAGAAAAAAAAAAAACAAGAGAATAATTGCTCCTTAATCCATTGTAAATAATTATCTTTATTTCTTTCGCCAAAGTAAACACCAAATAATTTTCCATCGTTTAGTTCTCGATTTTCTATACGTTGACGAAAACAGTTGATTTTAACGATGTCGATGATCGTTAAAAGAGGGTACTGAATACCAAATTCTTTAAAATTTCTGCTATCGCTTTTTAACGAAACGATTTTCGATAAAACCCCGTACTGAATTCCACTACGGACATCTAAATACCGTCAAACTGGCCGGCTGCTTTCAGCTGTTCGCGTGAGATCACCTTCATAAATCCACCTTGCACAAATATCAATGATAAAAAAAAACATTTTTATTAAAATTTCGCCGTAAGTAGTGAGGAAATGTCCTACTGAATGAAATCAGTGTGTTTTTTTGCTTTAAAATCTTTTATCTAAAATAAGTAACCAGCGAAAAATACTGCGAAATAAGAAGTTGGTACCGCCCTTATTACGATATCATTCACATTTTATCGTGTTTCAATAAAGTAACCACGAAAAACATGCGTTTTCAACCATAGACGGTAGATACTATAGATATGCTAAGCGACTCTTTTTTTGCGCTAGCTGCAAAGATTAGAAATAAACGAAGAAAATTGAGAGAAGAGAGAAATTTTGAGAGTACCGTTAATGAACAATAAAACTTATTTGGCTAGTTTTCAGTCGATTGTGGACACTATTTTGCTTTTAAACATAACATTATTTTTACAAAACATTTGTTAACTTTGTTGTTAGCTTATTTTTGTTAATTTAATTATGTTTTTAATAGTTTTTATGTTCACTGATTTTCTATTTTTTCTCTCTTGAGGTGACTCTTACGAATAGCACAAAAGAAAACGTCAGATTTCTAATCGTTGCAGCTAGACGCCAAAAAAGTGGGAGAGTGAAGACTTATCTTTATATATACATTGTTTTTGTTTTCAACTGTGAAAAGCGAACATAGTACTTACCTGGTACTAACTTCTTTTTCACCGTTATGGGCGGTACTACGTTCGCTTTTAGCGAAATTTTTTCACGACTACTTTTTTTAAATAGTAAATTTAAAGGCAAAAAAACTTTCTGATTTTATTCAGTAGTACATTTCCTTTTAGTTTATGAAACAATATTATTAAAATTATTATGTTATCATTAAGATTTTTTTAGTTTTTCGCAAAAGTAACCACGAAAAACATGCGTTTCCAACTGTGAAAACCGAACATAGTACTACCCTTTAAAAAGCACATTTTTCGCCGGTTACTTTTTTTAGATAACAGACTTTAAAACAAAAAACCACGCTGATTTTATTCAGTGGATATTTCTTCATTACTTAAGGTGGGTATTAAGTTCGTGTTTCACCGTGAAAATGAATATTTTTTCACGATTACTTTTTTTATATAATAGATTTTGAAGCAAAAAACGTGCAGATTTCATTCATTATGAAATATAAAATAAAGTTTCATGTTTTTAGTAAGATTTTTGTAGTTTTTCAAAAAAGTAATCGTGAAAAACATGGGTATTTCACTGTGAAACAGGAAGTTAATACCCACCTTTACTGTAAAATTTTAATAAAACTTTTATTTTATATTGATAAATGTGTAGATTTCCAAAAAGTAACCGGCGAAAAATATGGGTTTTCACCGGTGAAAAACAAAGTTAGTACTAGCCTTTAATTTGTACGGTAAAATAATTTGTACGGAACAATTAAAGGTGATCTCATTTGTACAGCAACATAAAAATCATATGGGGAATTCGCCATCTTGCCATCAAGCTGATCGCCGTTTTGCCAACACAAACAAAGAAATTTGTTTGCGTGAGTATGTACGTGTGCAGAAATTGTGCGTACGTGAGCAGAGAATAAAGATAACAACAAGACTGATTTATAAGGTGGTCTCTTTTGTACAATAACCACAAAGCATATGTCATAACATCGCGATAAACGAACATGTTGTTGTTGTAGCCACCCTTGCGTGTGGAAGGGGGGTAGCGATCCTTGACCAGCCTCTGAGAAGGCTATATCGTTCCGGTACATAAAACCTTTCGCAGTGGGAACGAAAACGAACATGTACCAGCATTTAGTGTTAATCCATTGTACAATAATAGAAGGTAACATCACCTGCCCAGCTGATGAAATATTGCAATCTCAGAGTTGTACCCAAATACACTCTTATGTCAAATGGTTTGTTTGGAGTTTAAATTGTTTTCAACAAATTGTTTATTTTTCGATATTTTTATTGTTTTAATTTATAATTATAATTTATATATTATTAATCACAAATCATTTAATTTTTTGGCTGCTGCACGTGGATTTGCAAATAAAAACTAGAATGTCAATTTGACAGTGTACAGAAATTTGACAGAAGAGTGGGAAATTCTACCCCCAACCCCACAGGGTTGTATAGTTGATTTCGTTGTTGTTGGGCTCGTGACGCTACCTTCTATTATTGTACAATGTGTTAATCCTACCTTGCCTAAGTATACCTTGATAATTTGAATACTTGAAAACATACCTTCGCAACCATGTATATATTACACAAGCGAGCAAAAATTAAATTTCTAGAAGTTAGAGATGTGGTTTTACTCCAGGAACAAGTATCTGATGTGTGTTTTATGTGACAAAGGCTTGTAAAGCTAAACAAGGCGGAATGTATGCAAGTTATTGCAGAGGAGTTTACGAAGGCTCACCCGCCGTTGTTCCAAAAATACGCTTTCGATTTGTGTTCCTGGGGCCCAAATTTAAAGGTGTTCAAAAATTGTGAAAAACATGTGTCCGCTCTATGATATGCAGTTTTTATCCTTTATTAATAGATGCTATCGATAAGAGGGAATCCAATGATAAAATATAGATCGCGTCGTGTCCGTCTGTCATAATGAAAATTTTCCCATTAACATTCTATTAAAGAACAGGGGCAACCTTCTACATATCATTCGAGTGCTGTCCGATTCAAGTTTTAAACTCAATAATAAGGGGCCTCCATTTTATAGCCGAGTCCGAACGGCGTGCAGCAGTGCGACAGCTCTTTGGATAGAAGTTTATACATGGCTAGTACTTCACAAATGTAGCCAGCATTAGGAGGGTCTAACCACCCCTACAAATTTTTTTCTGATGGTCTCACCAGACGTTTAGCGTCATAGGCGGACGCGCTAACTTCTACGCTACGGTGGCATCCATAACTTATAAAGCCATGTCCATTCGTCTGTCTGCAGAAATCACGCTACATGCTTTAAAAATTAATATAATTAACTGAAACTTTGCATAGATTCTTTTTTTTTGTATGTAGCCAGGTGTAGTTCGAAGATGGCCTATATCGGATTATATCTTGATATAGCCCCCATATAGAAGGATCGGCCGATTTAAGGTTTTATGTCCATTAAAGCCACATTTATTATCCGCTGAAATTTAGCACAATACTTTGCGTTTGGCTCCTCAACATTCGTACTTGGTATAGTTAAGATTAAGCTATATTTGGATATAACTGCCATAAGACCAAAGGCCTGCGCAAGACTTCATTTGGGCTTTCAAAACATACTAACAACCATGAGTACTTCAAGACCTAACATGAGTATTTCAAGACTTTATTTCTTTGTTTAAAATACAATATTGTGTGAGACAATTGAGAACTGAATAAACAGATAACAATTCGTCGCTGTCATGCTATCTTGTTCCGTACGCCACTTTATTATACCCACCATTGAGGGATAGGGGTATATTCATTTTGTCATTCCGTTTGCAACACATCGAATTATTCATTTCCGACTCTATAAAGTACATACATTCTTGGTCGTCGTAAAAATCTAAGACGATCTAGCTATGTCCGTCTGTCTGTTGAAATCACGCTACAGTCTTTAAAATGGAGATATTCAACTACCGGCACGGGATGACTGAGCATCACGCGGATTGTAGCCCTGAGCTCCGATTTGTGTAGTATTCATCGTCATTACGATAAGCTCAGCTAGGAGCTACCGGGTGCGTCTACAGGTTGGGGATAGTGGAATGCTTCATATACGGAGTAGCTGCAACTGCAGTCGCGGACAATCAGCGGTATCGAGTCGAGAGTGTCAGTGATGGGTGCCGCTCGGCCCTTGCAAAAATACTGAGTGCCTATGACGCTCGAGGCTTAAAGGCGTTATTGGCGCCTTTAAATAACCAATGGCCATCATGTTCCTGCGGCGATAGGTCCTTTGGATCGGGGCGACCTTGCCATCTATAAGAGTTTGACGAGGATCGCCACCAACCTCCACATGCAAATGTCGCTACTACAACAACAACAGAGATATTGAGCTATGCATTTTGCACCGGACTATGACGAAGGTTGGTTTTATTATATACCCGTGGTGGTGGGCATCCAAAGTTCGGTCCGGCCGAACTTAATGCACTTTAACGTGTTTATTTTGAGATGAAAACACTTTATGTTTGCCAAATGCATTGAAATAGGTCATATTTTTTTGCATAATTTAACCTCAATTTGTCGAAAACTAAATGCGATACGTGAAAAAGTGTTCTTAATCTTACACAAACCGTTCCTAACTCAAAAATAGCGAATGGAACAAGATAGCATTAAGCCGACGAATTGTTCACAGGTAACAATTGTTGCCTGTCAACAATTATTATCTGTTTAACTCAGTTCTCAATTCTCATACAATGTTGTTTTTTAAACAAAGAGTTTAGGTCTTGAAATGCTCATGTTAGGTATTGAAGTACTCATAGTTATTATTGTCTTGAAAGCACTAGTAATGGTGTAGCGCAGGCCTTTGATATAGACTTATCTCCCGATTTAGGGTCTTGGGCCCATAAAACGCCTATTTATTATACGATTTCGATGAAATTGGGCGGTGGTTTATATAAATCGTTTCGACTTCTGCGCCTTATATAGTTCAGATCGGTCTATAGTTGGATTTAGCTGCCATATATACCGATCTCCCAATTTAAGTCCTCGGACCCGTAAAGTGAGCTGTGTTAGGCCCTACGACATCCACGTTCAATATGATCTATATCTGGATAAATGTCATATAGAGCGATCTTCCGATTTAAGGTCTTGGGCCCATGAGAGCCGCATTTATTATCAGATTTCGCTGAAATTCGGCATGGTGACCTATGCTAGACTTTTCGACGTCCGTGCCCTATATGGTTCATATCATTCTATGTTTAGATACAGCTGCTATATTGTCCAATATTCTGTTTTAGCAACCTGAACAGTGAATTGTATTCATCAGTCCAAATTGGATCATGTTTCCATATAGCTACAATGTGTTCATAATTATGAATTTTTTCAGGTTTATGACCAAAGGTGGTTAACGTATACTATATACGAGATGGTGGGTATCCAAAGTTCGGCTCGGGCGATCCTAAAGCTTTTTTACTAGATGAATACGAATTTCTCAAATTTCTGTGGACGCGCCCGGTAGCTCCCAGCTGAGCTTGTTGTATTGACGATGAACACCAAACAAATCGTAGCTCGGATTTCCAACTCAATAAGCCGGGACGCACGGGTTGACTATGAGCCCCACAGGTTTTTTTTCGTTGATTTATTTTACATGTTGTGCTACCGTAAATATAATTGTAAACAATGACTGAAATTCAAAGCCGATTGACCATCACGGCGTTAAATGATTAAATGTTGCCAAAAATGTGGCAACAACGTTTTGAGACAAATGTCGCCAAAACATGCAGAAAGTTGCAAGATAGGTTCACATCATACGATTCCCGAAATGTCAGTTGATTGTGTGGAGTGGGAGCGTAGTCTCTGGAGTAAGAATTGAAATCTCGATGAGCCAAAGTCAGAACAAAGACAAAATTATGGAGAATTTTGTCTGCCTTGTTCCTCCAGTTGGGTTTATGATTGCAAACCCCAGGTGAAATAGAAAAGGAAAACAAAACACCGAATTAGGATTGTTGGAACAAAAAATGGATTTTTATTTTGGGTGCTGATAGACGATCTTACCAGTGCCAAGGTTGGATTTGAACAAGGAGGAGCTTAAGTCAAGTCTATCGGAAGTTGTATCTTCGACATGATTGGTAATTTCGTTAAATCGATATGCTATCTGCAATGATAGCATGAGTAGGGAAAGAAAGTAATTGGGGATTTCTTTAGAAAGTATAGGGATCGCGAATTGAGGTTGAGATCTGCGGGATTCTAGTTCGGCGTTAATAATTGTGTTTCAGCGTAAACATTGCCGCCCGCCTTGCAGTACGGCTGCAATAAATGCATTCCAATCATATCGACTATACAAGATCCAAATATAATTTAAATGTCTGAATGGTGTGTATGATTAGGATAAAGAAATGTAATTTAAATCAAGTTATTTCAAAATTTTAATACATATTATCAATTCATTCATATATTCCAATTATGTTTGAAATTAATTCAGCAGAAAATAAAAAATCAATTATGCCATTAAAAGGATAGACAAATTAGCTATACATATAAGTAAAAAATTCTTAAAATCGAATGAGGGTCTGTAGCTAGTTTACATATAATTCTTTGCAATTCAGTTGCTAGTGCGAAAATGGTTTCAATTATTTTGTTGGAAATCTGATTGCGCTCTAAATTATTGAGTTACTTCGAACAAAGCCCATAAAGGGACCACCCAAATATAGTGTTTTGAGCAGTGGGAAGCCCATATTTGTTCAGGATCCCTTCCCGGATTACCCGAGCGTAAATATCGATGCCCAGAATTATGTCAACGGAACGCGACTTAAAGAATTCTGTGTCCGCTAACAGGATGTTGCGAAAGTTTTTTCGGAAAGACGCTGGAATTGATTCGCTAGGAGTAAGCATGGATATGCGATTTTTTACTTTAAGGATTGTTTGTAATTGGACGTTGTGATCGTGGATAGAGATCATAGTAAGTGGACAAATGGTTTCGTCTTCTAGTGCCAAAGTGGCCAAATGTAATTTTTCCACAATGCGGGAGGTTATGCAACTTGAGCGAGAGCCGGAGTCAAGAAGGCACCTAACAACGTTATCTTCGGATTGGCAGCAAATCTTAACCAGGATTGTAGGCAGCAACGTTATAGCGTTTTGCTTTAGAAGAGCAGAGAGCGAAGTGTGATCTAAGTTGGAGTATGATCTCATCGGAGGTGTAGAAAGCTCTTCCTTCTTTGCGGTTTCAACTGTTTTAGAACGGTCCCCCGATTGCCTGGGAGGTGAGCTGCTAGTTTGACATCTGGGATGGGAATGAAGAAGGGTATGGTGTTTCTGGTGACATATTTTACATCCTGTTTTTGTGAAACATGAACCTTCGGAATGGTTGTGAGCTAAACAATTGACGCAGTATCCGTAGGTTTTCACAATACTTTCCCTTTGGGTTATGTTCATATCCAAAAAACGGCTGCATTTTCTTAGTGCATGTGGGTGTCGACATATTCTACAAACATAAGGCAAATCTCCCTTCGATTTCCTAGGATCGTTTTTGTTGTGGCGCATAGTTAACTAGTAAATACAAGAAACAGGACAATTTTTCAGATCTATGTACGAATTCCGGTTATATGTGGAGCAGAGTGGTTCATGCTGTTTCGTTTGGCAAAATTACTAATTTGGTTATTGGTCTAGTAATGGTTCCTTTGGCAGTCATAACGTCAGCGACTCGAATTCTGCCATCACTGCCTGAATACACCTTTGAAACACGGCCAAGTCGCCAGGAATTGGGTGGGAGATTTTCGTCTCGGATTACTACCAACATATCTTGTTTCAAGTTCTCCGTAGCTCGTTGCCACTTATGGCGTTTATGAAGTTCCTTGAGATACTCATCTTTCCAGCGAATACAGAAATGCTGATGGATTGCCTTGAGTCGTTGCCAACGATTAACAATGGATATGGGAGTCTCTCGAATGTCTGGATCGATGGGAGCTAGAATTGGCGAACCGATGAGAAAGTGCCCAGGAGTAAGGGCATCGAGGTCGGATGGATTTTGGGACATGGGAGAAATTGGACGGGAGTTCAAACAGGATTCGATTCTGGATAATAATGTTTGCAACTCTTCGAAAGTGTACTTGGAGTTACCTGCAACTTTGCGGAAGTGGAGCTTGAAACTCTTTACACCCGCTTCCCAGAGGCCTCCCATATGAGGTGCCCCAGGTGGGATGAAGTGCCAGGATATATTTTGGTGTGAATAATTGGAAAGGATCGCTTGGTGCGAAGTTTGAATAAAATCTTTGGCGAGGGTTCTGGAAGCGCCTACAAAAGTTGTCCCATTGTCCGAATGGATATGCAATGGGCAACCTCGGCGAGAAATGAATCTACTAAATGCCGCTAAAAAAGTGGAAGTGGAAAGATCGGATGTGGCTTCGAGGTGTATTGCCTTCGTAGAAAAGCACACGAATACACACACGTAGCCTTTCGTAATCAAACAAGCCCGTCCAGTGTAATTTTTTACATCAAATGGTCCCGCGAAGTCCAAACCAGTGTGGAAAAATGGGCGAGAAATCTCAACTCTCTCTGGGGGTAGTGCCGCCATTAGTTGGACCTGACATTTATGCTTGTATAAAATACATGGCTTGCATTTGTTTATAGTGGCTTTTATTAGAGTTTTTACCTTCGGAATCCAGAATTTCATTCGAAGCAGCCTGAGAACTAATTGATTTCCTCCATGCAAGGATATTACGTGGATGAATCGAACCAATAACCGGGAAAGCGGACAATTATATGGCAATATAATGGGATGCTTCTCATTGTACGTCAACGTTGACGAAGATGCTAGCCTACCACAACTACGGATAATCCCATCTGAATCGCAGAATGGATTAAGACTTAATATTGTACTGGATTTTGATATTATCTTTTTAGAAGATAATGAAGAGTATTCGTTCGGATAATAAGCCTTTTGACACAACAATATTAACAGGTTCTCAGTTCGAACGAATTCCGAAGACGAAATAGTTCTAGAATATGTCTGACCATTTGACCGAAATTTAGAATGTGTCCTGAAGTAGAAGCGATAAACGTATGCCATGACACGAATGGCCCTCGGGAAGGATGAAAACCGATCAAGAACGTCCTCAAAGTTTTCGAAATAATTAAAATTGACTTTGATACTTTTCTGCTCTATTTCTACGATGTCAGTGGGAAGACGGTTCGGTCTAGGCCAGTCAACAGAATCATATTTTAACCAAGATGGTCCTCTCCACCATAGATCATTGTCAACAATCTCTTGTGGACATATTCCGCGGCTAGCCATGTCGGCAGGATTGGACTCTGATGGAACATGGGCCCATTTGGATGGATGAATAACTTCGCTAATCTTTGACACTCTATTTGCGACAAATGTGGTCCAATAGCATGGAGGTTTAGCTAACCAAGAAAGCACAATGGTGGAATCGGTCCAACAGTGCACAGTGTAGGCAGGCACATTCATCTGAGGAATAATGTTATCTATCATTTCGGCTAACAGAGCAGCGCCACATAATTCTAAACGTGGAATGGAGAGCGTTTTTATGGGCGCCACTCTGGTTTTGGATGATATAAGAGTTGTGAGAATGGAGTTGGATGCCTTCACACGAATATATAAGGCGGCCGCGTATGCCTTTTCGGACGCATCACAGAACCCATGGAACTGCACCTCACAATCCGGAGAATAGTGGATCCAACGAGGAATCCTAACGGAATTTACAATTGGATAGTTCGTCTGAAAAGATCTCCATTGAGATAATGTCTGTGGAGAAATATCATCATCCCAATCCATTTTCTCCATCCAGATGCTTTGCATTATTATTTTTGCAACAACAATGCAAGGAGAAAGCCACCCGGCAGGATCAAATAGCTTTGAAATCTCGGAGAGCACCTTTCTTTTGGAAAAGGTCGTGGACTCAGAGAATGGTTGTATAGAGAAGAAAAAACAATCAGACATTGCATTCCAGCGAATGCCCAAAGCCTTTGCCGTACTGCTATCATCAAATTTAAGGAAGTCCTCACGAAGTAGATCTTCTTGGGGTATGTCGGACAGAATTTCCCTACAATTCGCGGTCCATTTTCTCATGGTAAATCCAGCAGATTTGAGAGCCTTAACTAGCTGACCCTTCGCCTCCTTGGCATCAGAAACTGTGTGGGCCCCCACCAATGCATCATCCACATACATATAATTACGCAGAATATCACTCGCCAAAGGATATTGCGTTCTTACATCTTCCGCTAATTGACAAAGTGTGCGAATAGCCAAATATGGCGCACAGTTCACCCCAAAAGTGACGGTCTTCAATTCATAATCTTGGATTGGACAATTAGGACTTCTCCGGAAAAGGATTCGTTGAAATGGAGTATGTTTCTCATCCACCAGAATTTGACGATACATTTTTGTTATATCGCCATTGAAAACGAATTGAAAAAACCTCCATTTCAAAATAAGGATCGTAAGATCATTTTGTAAGACCGGCCCGATGTGCAACACGTCGTTAAGACTGGTCCCATTGGACGTAGATGACGAAGCATTAAACACAACTCTGACTTTAGTAGTTGTGCTTTCGGGTTTTATAACTGCGTGGTGTGGCAGATAATAGCAATGGCTGAAATCTGTAGGATTAGAAGAAGAAACCACACGCATGTGCCCCAGACTGATATACTCCTCGAGGACATCATCATATTCTCGCTTAAAATCGGGGGTTCGTAAAAGTCGTGATTCATTTTTAAGAAATTGAGCCATTGAGCTTCTCCTAGACTCGCCCAAATTAATCTCCCCAGGAAATTCTCGCCGGAATGGAAGGGACACTATATATCTCCCAGTAGAATCTCGCGTGGTAGAGCGGGTAAATAAGTCCTCACACAATTGATCAGCAGGGGACATAAATCGTCTCCGTGGAGGCTCTTCCACCTCCCAGAAGCGTGAAATCTGTTTCTCTAATGAGATTTCACAAAAATTCGAAACAATTGTGGTAAATGAGCTAGTGGTTTGGATAGGTATGGGGCCCGTAAGGATCCAGCCAAATACTGTTTCCTGGGCTAGTAGCGATCCACAAATTGGATTTTGTATACCGGAAAGCATGACAAACGGAATTATGTCTGCGCCTATAAGAACATCTATTTGGGAGCTCTGAAAGAAGTTTGGATCGGCCAGAGGAATATTAGGAAGCTCTGAAAGAAGAGCAGGATCAATAGTCCTTGATGGAAGGCTGCCAGATAAATGAGGTACCACCAAGGCAGATGTTGAAATGTCTATGCTACTATCCGAGCAAGACCCCAGTGAAAAGGTGCATTCTTTCCGAACCGATGCAGAAACGGATTGGTTCAAGCCCGAAATCGTGGCTGAAGTCCGCTTAAATGGGAGTTTCATAACGTTAAACAGTCTCTCCGATATAAAGGTACCTTCGGACCCTGAATCCACCAAAGCCCTTGCTCTATAAGTCAGCCCATTGTGACTTACTTTTACAAGAGCTGTACCCAAAAGGACACCCTTTGAATTCGTTGCGAAATAAGTCTGAACTACACCATCCTGAGACGAACTAGTGGACTGTATAGGGTTAGCATGAAATGGTGCAGAGTTTGGATCGAGGCTAGAAGTAGAAGGTGATGGTGCCGATGGAGATGATGGACTGTTCGAATCGTCTTTATGGAGGAGGGTGTTGTGTTTTTTGTTACACTTATAGCAAGAAAACTTGCTAGAACAATTCTTGACAGTATGAACTTTCGAAAAGCAGTTAATACAAAGACTGTTTTTCTTGATCTCGGAGAATCTTTGTGCCTGCGTCATCTTCAGGAATTTCGGACATTTCCGGATTATATGGTTCTCCTTAGGACACAAGTGACAAACGGGTTCAGTCACTTTGTTTTGAAAGGCACGAATGTTGTTGGATGGGAATTTCGGATTGGACTTTTGACATGTCTTCGAACCCGGCTTGGAACTAGAGCTAGGAGTATCAACAGGTTTCCTAATCTCAGATACGGATTCCAGAGTCCTATGCCTGTTGGTCAGAAAGCTGTCCAACTTTGACCACTTAGGAATACATGATTTGTCAGACAATGTCTGTTCCCACAATGTCAGGGTCACATTTGGAAGGCAGTTGGAACAAACGAATACAAAGATGGGGTCCCAGCTATCCACATCAACCTCGTACAGTTTCAGCAAAGAGATACATGAGTTAATATCTCGTTGAAGAATCTTAATGTTCGAAGCAGATTCGTTGGTAATTGCGGAAAGTCCAAAAAGCTTCTTCAGCTGAATGTTAATGAGTACCCTTTTGTTCTCATATCTTGAACAAAGACTGGCCCAAGCTACCTGAAAATTTTCGCCAGTAAGGGGAAGTCTCCTGACAATATCGTTTGCCTCACCCTTGGTCTTCTGGTGCAGGTGGAAAAGCTTCTCCACTGAACTGAGTCTCGTATTTCGTATACAGACTGCCTCAAACATATCCCTAAATGTGGGCCAGGCTGAATAGTCGCCCTCAAAGAATGGAATCTCGCATGGCGGTAGCTTGAAACCAAAACTAGCTTGTCCGGACTTCGGAACAGTCGCGGAAGCAGAGAGCTCCTGGATAAGCTCGCGAATCCTAGTATTACATCGGCAATATGTAACATATGCACTCGAATATTTGTGCGTAACTGTGGTAATCTCCACCCGTTCTTCCGCTCCGTCATCTCCCGAGAGCTCACCCTCAATATCGGCCAGGCATCTCTCATATGACTCCTTTAACTTTCCCCAGATCGAGGCCAACTCCTCCTGGTGGACCTCAAGAGAGAAAACCGAGGACATAGGAAAATCCTTATCGTTCAAACTGGCCTCGAACACGACCAAATGATCGGATTGGCGGATGAACTTTTCTAGGGACATAGTGAGATCGTTCAGTCTCGAGAAAGAAACCAAAAGTGTAACGAGTGAAAGGACGGAAGGATCGAAAGAATGAAATCGGAATATTGTCACTGATAGCAAGTAATGGAGGATAATGTATATAATGGATAAGAAAATCAGAAAAAATCCAATTCAAATTCAGAAAATCGCAGTCAATGACTTCCTTTCTTTTCATCTGGTCATGAAATCCATAATGAGTTTACTAAAGGATAAGACTCTGAGAAAGTCGAAAAAAAAACCTGTCCTAACGACAAACAAACTAAAAAAAAAAAATTGGATTTATTTCTATTGAAATGTACGACGTTGAACGAATATTTAATGTGGTAGATCTATATAAAAACGAAATTTGAATGAAACTTTTTTTTTTCCATGGGAATCCGATTTAACAAAACAAAATCAAGTCTCAAAGAAATTCTGTACCAATAATTTTCAAAATTAGTCACTACGGATATTGGCCTTGGATCCAAAATCTTACAAAACAAAGCGCAATTACTTTCTAAGAAGAACAAATTAGTCGACAATTTTTTTCCAAACCTTTAGCTAGTTTCTTTTCTTTTTTATTTTATTATTTTTTTCCTAAATCGAATTTTGACACTATCTTAAGTATTTATTAAATATTTATCATGTAGGCTATATAAAAAAAAACATGAAAAAACCGACCTATTAAATGATCTCCTTGGTCCCAAAATAACCAAAGGGATACATCTCATATAAAATAGAGTAAAATAAAAAGATATTATATCTTTATCGCAGCCAAGACAGCGACAATAACTAGAAAACAACAGCTGTTCGAAAGTCAATGTCTTTCTTCCTCTCGCTTTGATACATGGATTAGAGGAACACATGGAACTACGGGCCAAATGACAAATGTGGAGTTCATTAACCTTTCCCTTTATTTCTTCACTAGAATCGTAAATAGAGGACGAATGGAATTGCGAAACAGAAAGAATGCAAATTACAGCAGCAACCAAACACCCACGA
Organism: Stomoxys calcitrans; assembly: GCF_963082655.1. NCBI lineage: Eukaryota > Metazoa > Arthropoda > Insecta > Diptera > Muscidae > Stomoxys > Stomoxys calcitrans. The sequence goes on along the minus strand of NC_081554.1, from coordinate 143,086,061 downwards.
ATCAACGTATCACAATGGACGTTTGTAACAAAGTGGGGGAGGTGTGAATTGCGGCTCACCAAAAGCAAGAGTAGGAATGATCAAAACAGAACCGTCTGTGTCGACTGCTCACTATTCTGCCAACGGCGCTTTGTCAGTGAGCACGAAAGAGGGTTTGTAAATGTCTCCACAAGAGAGTGGAGCGGTTCCAACCAGAGAGTGGAGTGGCTCCAGCCAAAGTGGGCTGATGTTAGAGAATGGATAAAACGTAAACACTCAGAATAAAAATATAATAGAGAGGAGATCTCTGGATGATATTTGAGTGTGGCGGGAATTTAACTCCAATTACCAAACAATAAAGGCAAAATGTGGGAGGCAAGAACATGTAAATAAAAAACTATCGCATGCGATATATGGCATCCAAATATCATTTGGAGCAAGATATAGCTGAAATAAATGTTGGCATTCATAAGCACATGGGTGCTTGCATTCAGAAATACATTGATGTTGATAACAGCGCTATAAATTCACAAATAGCGTGGCTTTGATAAAAAAAAAAAACAGCATACGTAACATGAGGTGGCCAATCTGTTATATATAAGAACCTGGATTCCACGTGTTTTCCGTCTACAATATTCTTATGAAAAACTCACCAGCGTATGTTTTTTTTCAGATTTCGTTCAATATATTCTCATATAGCTAAGATTCCTTACATATGTTCCATAATTTTTAATATCCTTTGCCTTTCTCGGTCTGTTCGGCTTTCAGGTAGTTTTGCGGGAAATCTTCTATAATGGTTTTTCTTTTTCGGCTTTTAGGAACCCTTTCTTATTTCTTTTCAATTCCGTATAAAACAATTTTATTTCCTTTTAATTTTTGGCGATATTTTTCAAAATATTTTCCATGCGTTTAACCGCATGACCACTCATTTTCGCACTATGATACAACTAACCAATTTACAAAGAAAAAAATGCAAACTAACCTGCTTCAGTGTTTGTCACAATGGAGAGACAAAGTCACAAGATGAACTCTCTCGAGTATTTCCCAATATAAGTCTCCAAATAAACGCAGCAATCCGGTTCGAACGGGACCAAAATGATTGTGTGGAGTGGGAGCGTAGTCTCTGGAGTAAGAATTGAAATCTCGATGAGCCAAAGTCAGAACAAAGACAAAATTATGGAGAATTTTGTCTGCCTTGTTCCTCCAGTTGGGTTTATGATTGCAAACCCCAGGTGAAATAGAAAAGGAAAACAAAACACCGAATTAGGATTGTTGGAACAAAAAATGGATTTTTATTTTGGGTGCTGATAGACGATCTTACCAGTGCCAAGGTTGGATTTGAACAAGGAGGAGCTTAAGTCAAGTCTATCGGAAGTTGTATCTTCGACATGATTGGTAATTTCGTTAAATCGATATGCTATCTGCAATGATAGCATGAGTAGGGAAAGAAAGTAATTGGGGATTTCTTTAGAAAGTATAGGGATCGCGAATTGAGGTTGAGATCTGCGGGATTCTAGTTCGGCGTTAATAATTGTGTTTCAGCGTAAACATCAGTAAAAGTTAATAAATTCGAGGTGTGAGGAGTGAAAATTCGACATTTATATAATAAAGGGTGCAAATGGAACCTATATATGCGAAAAAAAGTTGAAGTTTTTAGTGTCGTCATAACATGCGTTTGACAAAAATATATATATATATATATATATATATATATATATATATAGCTATGAGATTTGCACCGGATTTTGACAAAAGGTGGATTACATATATATCCGAGGTGGTGGGTATCCAAAGTTCGTCCCGGCCGTACTTAACGCCTTTTTTACTTGTTTGGATTATTTTACCGTCCACGATGAGATGGGGGGTATAATGATTTCGTCATACCACTTGGAATTGATCGATGACCCAACAAATTAAGAATATTCTTGACCGTCTGGTCGATTAAGCCATTTTGAAAATTTTCACAAATATTTCCTATTGGTGTAGGTCAGTTCGAATTGTAAATGAGCCATAACCGTCTACGTTTTGATACAGCTGCCATATAAACCTATCTCGGATTTTGACTTCATGAGTTTCTAGGGAGCGTAATTCTTATCTGATTTGGCCGAAATTTAGGGACATTTTATTGTAACAGTGTAAAGTTTCTCTTCAGCATATCAAACGTCAAGTAGAGTATTCTGTTCAGATTTCAGAATTATTGTGCAAAACTTTAACAATAAATTCTTTTTTTTTTTTGTAATCTTAATTACATAAATTTTTTCTACAATTTCAATCTTACCTTCATTCTTCATTAGGTTGAAGTTATCTTTTTAAGCGATTGGCGTACAATTGGCTTTTATTTGTTTCATATGTTTTAAGTTAATACGTTTTTTATAGGGAGTTTGACAGATTTTCGCATCAAATGAGGAACAGAACACCAACCCTTATCCATAAAGGTGGCACTATTGAACATAAATAACTTTGTTTATTCTAAACCCTTTAGCAGCTTCGATTTTTTTTTTGTTGTAAAACAAAAAACTGTTTAATGTCAAAAGTGTTTTGACAGCCGCAAATATTGTATGCTCGACACTCGTAAAGACACATTCTCACAATTTTTTTTCCATTTATTTTAACTGCAATCAAATAAATTTGTATTCAAAATAGCAAACATTTTTACTAAAGTAGCAGAAGAAGAATCTACATGATCAATCCATTGGTATACATTTCGATATGTGGCTACGCTAGCTTGCATTTTTAAACCCTCCACCATAGGATGGCAGTATACTAATTTCGTAATTTTGTTTGTAGCACCTCTCAATATGCGTCTGAAACCCATAAAGTATATATATTCTTGATCGTCATGTCATTTTAAGTCGATCTAGTCTTATCCGTCCGTCTGTCTGTCTGTCCGTCCGTCCGTCTGTCTGTCGAGAGCACGCTAACTTTCGAAGGAGTAAAGCTAGCTGCTTGAAATTTTGCACAAATACTTTTTATACCCTCTGTTTGTAACTACTCGAAATATTCGTCTGAGACCCCATAAAGTATATATATTCTTGATCGTCGCGACATTTTATGTCGATCTAGCCATGTATGTCCGTCTGTCCGTCCGTCCGTCTGTCTGTCGAAAGCACGCTAACTTCGGAAGGAGTAAAGCTAGCATCTTGAAATTTTGCACAAATAATTCTTATTAGTGTAGGTCGGTTCCGATCTTGGGTCTTGACTTCTTGAGCCTCTAGAGTGCGCAATTCTTATCCGATTGGAATGAAATTTTGCACGACGTGTTTTGTTATGATATCCAACAAGTGTGCCAAGTATGGTTCAAATCGGTTCATAACCTGATATAGCTGCCATATAAACCGATCTGGATCTTGACTTCTTGAGACTCTAGAGGTCGCAATTATTATCCGATTTGCCTGAAATTATGTACTACGGATCCTCTCATGACCATCAATATACGTGTTTATTATGATCTGAATCGGTCTATAGCCCAATACAGCTCCCATATAAATCGATCTCTCTATTATACTTCTTGAGCCCCCAAGCCCCTTTTTTGCCTAAGAAGAGATGCCGAAAAAAGAACTCGGCAAATGCGATCCATGGTGGAGTGTATGCAAGATTCGACCCGGCCGAACTTAGCACGCTTTTACTTGTTATTAGTGTAGGTCGGTTGGTATTGTAAATGGGCCTTTTCGGTCCATGTTTTGATATAGCTTGGGTCTTGACTTCTTAAGCTTCTCGGGACGCAATTCTTATTCTATTTGGCTGAAATTTGACACGTGGTGTTTTGGTAGCACTTTTAACAACTGTGCCAAGTCTAAATCGGTAAATTGGGTCTTGATTTCTAGAATTTCTAGTGGGCGAAATTCTTATCCGATTTGTGTCATTGTCACCGATTCAGAACAAGTAATGTCTACATCGGTTGATAACCTGATATATCTGCCATATAAAGCGACCTTGGGTCTTGATTTATAAAGCTTTTAGAGGGAGCAATTCTCATCCGCTTTGGGTGAACTTTTGCACGAGGTGGTTTAACATGACTCCCAACAACTGTAGCAAGTATGGTCTAAATCAGTTCATAACCTGATATAGCCGCCATATTAACCGATCTCTCGATTAGACTTCTTGAGCCTCTAGAGGGCGCAGTTGCTATCCGATTTGGCTGAAATTTTATATGACGTGTCTCGTTTCAATAACTGTGCCAATTATGGTTCAAATCGGTCCATAACCTAATATAACTGCATTATAAGCCGATCTCTCGATTAAATTTCTTCAGTTTCTACAGGGCTCAACTCTTATCCGATTTGGTCGAAATATTGCACGAGGTGTTTTATTTTGACATTTAATAACTGTGTCAAGTGTGGTCTAAATCAGTTCATATCCTGATATAGCCGCCATATAAACCGAATTCTTGGACTTTCAGAGGGCGCTATTCTTTCCAATATAGGTGAAATTTTGCATATGTCGGTAGGATGGCGAAAATCCTATAGGGTGATCCGGTATTATATCGGGACACATAGGACTTATGCAAAATCGGTTTGGCAAGTGATAGCATATCTAGGGCATGAGGGGAAGATGATGAGACATTGGAGTATTGCCTATACTCATAGGAAAAAGGTTGCTGAAACTAACAAACACAGTCTGCTGAATATTCGTAGTTAATTTTGCTACTATTGTAGTAGTAGTTGCAGCAGTACTGCAATTTAAGAGCAGCAGGCTTAGTGCTGAAAAGTCTGTAGTTTGCTGAAAATGACTGCTGCTTAATTATGAAGGGGATGTTAGAAGAAAACAAGAAGTCAAGATCCCAGATCGGTTTATATGGCAGCTATATCAGGTTATGAACCGATTTGATCCTTATTTGACACAGTTGTTGAAAGTAAAAATAAAATACGTCGTGCAAAATTTCAGCCAAATCGGATAGGAATTGCGCCCTCTAGAAGCTCAAGAAGTCAAATCCTCAGATCAGTTTATATGACAGCCATATCAGGTTATGGACCGATTTCAACCATACTTGGCACAGTTGTTGAATATCACAACGAAATACTTCGTGTCAAAATTCATTCAAAACGGATAACAATTGTTCCCTCTAGAGGCTCAAGAAGTCAAGACCCAAGATCGGTTTATATGGCAGCTATATCAGGTTATGAACCGATTTGAACCATACTTGGCACAATTGTTGGATATTATAACAAAACACGTCGTGCAAAATTTCATTCTGATCGGATAAGAATTGCGCAAGCTAGAGGCTCAAGAAGTCAAGACCCAAGATCGGTTTATATGGCAGCTATATCAGGTTATGAACCGATTTAAACCATACTTGGCACAGTTGTTGAGTATCAGAATAAAACACGTCGTGCGAAATTCCATTCCAATCGGATAAGAATTGCGCCCTCTAGAGGCTCAAGAGGTCAAGACCCAAGATCGGTTTATATGGCAGCTATATCAGGTTATGAACCGATTTAAACCATACTTGGCACAATAGTTGGATATTATAACAAAACACGTCGTGCAAAATTTCATTTCAATCGGAAAAGAATTGCGCACTCTAGAGGCTCAAGAAGTCAAGAACCAAGATCGGTTTATATGGCAGCTATATCAGGTTATGGACCGATTTGAACCATACTTAGCAAAGTTGTTGGATATCATAACAAAACACGTCGTGCAAAATTTCATTCTGATCGGATAAGAATTGCGCACGCTAGAGGCTCAAGAAGTCAAGACCCAAGATCGGTTTATATGGCAGCTATATCAGGTTATGGATCGATTTCAACCATACTTGGCACAGTTGTTGGATATCATAACAAAACACGTCGTACAAAATTTCATTCCAATCGGATAAGAATTGCGCACTCTAGAGGCTCAAGAAGTCAAGACCCAAAATCGGTTTATATGGAGCTATATCAGGTTATGGACCGATTTGAACCATACTTGGCACAGTTGTTGGATATCATAAGAAAACACGTAGTGCAGAATTTCATTTCAATCGGATAAGAATTGCGCACTCTAGAGGCTCAAGAAGTCAAGACCCTAGATCGGTTTATATGGCAGCTATATCAAAACATTGACCGATATGGCCCATTTACAATACCAACCGACCTACACTAATAAGAAGTATTTGTGCAAAATTTCAAGCGGCTAGCTTTACTCCTTCGGAAGTTAGAGTGCTTTCGACAGACAGACGGACGGACGGACGGACGGACGGACAGACGGACGGACATGGCTAGATCGACATAAAATGTCACGACGATCAAGAATATATATACTTTATGGGGTCTCAGACAAATATTTCGAGTAGTTACAAACAGAATGACGAAATTAGTATACCCCCCATCTTATGGTGGAGGGTATAAAAATATAGAACACATATATAAATGTGTGTCGCAGTGGATGTTTATAATCACCACTGAATGTATTCTTCCCATAAGCTATTTTCTTTAAATGTAGATACAAAAGGCCATACCAGTCATGTGCGCATTATTAGAGCAATAACAAAATATGCAAGCGAGCTCAGCCACATTTCGAAATGTAAACCTATGGACGCATCAGGTAGCTTTTTCACAGTAATATTCCACAAATTGAAATCATCTCTTCCAACAAAATTTCTAAAAACTTGCTAAAAAAAACTTCTAAAAAATGCCTAATGTAATCAAAACAAGTAACAGGCCACCATAAAAAGTAGAATACAAATTTGCCATGTTTGTTTGCCAAAACAGTAACCCTATTTTTGTTGAAACAGCAGTAAGGTCTGCTTTCCCATTTTCAGCAGACAAAAACTGTTGTTTTAGCAAACATTTTTCCTGTTTTGAATAACAAATTTGATTGAGTGTATGTCATTGCCTGGCTTTCATGGATAAAAGACACCGGTACTTAGGAGGGGTTATAATACCAGACATGAACTAACTTTGGGGAGTGGTATGGAAAACAATTAAGAATTTTCCAAGTAGAGCGGAATTCCTTCCTCAAAATTAAGAGCGCACAGCAAGGTGTAGTGTCCTTTAAGGCATGAGGCGGATCAATATCCGCACCCTCTTTTCAACCTAACCTATGGTTCAAATCGGTTCATCACCTTATTATACCTTTTTGCGCATCCAGCGGGAGCAATTCATATCCGATTTGGCTGAAATTTAGTACAACGATTTCTTCCAAGACGTTCCATATACTTGTCAAATATGGTCCGAATCGGTCTATAGCCATATATATATATATATATATATATATATATATATATATATATATATATATATATATATATATATATATATATTTATATATTTTTGTTGACCGCATTGTTTGAGCCCATTTTTTCGGTAAAATGGTTGTTTTGACGACACACAGTGGGCCAAATGGCAAAAAAATTGGAAATAAGTCTACAACTTTTTATCTGTTGATTTTAGCCATACAAAATGTTCTAGACATTTGTAGAGGAGGACATAGGCTTTCAGAAAAGTGCTGTTGTTGGTCCATATCTTTAATACAGGGTGAGCTACAGGGTGTGAAAGTTGACCACTTTTGACTTCTCCAAGCTTCTGGGGGCCATAACTTTTGATCTACTCAACCGATTTACATGATTTAGGACTCTAGAGAAAGAGCTTGACAAGATCTAAAAAACTTATGCATAAAGTACCATGCCATCGTGTACTGTTAAGGAGTTATGAATTGTTTAATTTTAAAATATGAAAATTTGGCCTTGGTTTTTTTCAGTGTTTTTTTAATAACTCCGTCAATTTTAAAGCTATAAACTTCATACTTCACACAAATTATGCCAGCATATGTGTGCATAAAATACAAAAGGAATCACGTGAATATCTTTAGCGGTTTAAAAATGGCATCGTTTTCAATATGAAAAATATTTTTTTTGTCAAAAAATTGCAAAATTTTTCAAAAAAGATACTCCCATTTCCTTTAAGTTTTCGCAAACTTTGGCCATCAAAGCATTATCATTTCTTTCCATTTTCACAAAGTCGAGGTATTAAGAAAAGTTTTAAGTGCTAATTTGGCTAATTTCGATATCAAACAACACCGTTATCTTAAGACCAAAATGGCCAATTTTTTTACTAAACTTCAAAAGTTTCTCACTGGAAAAAAAGTTCCACGGGGATTTTTTCGCTTTTTTTGAACTTAAATGAAAGCTTAAAATGTTCCCAACATTTTAAGGTATGTCTCGCCATATCCTAGCCATAAATGAGATCGTAGCGATCAAAATACTGAAAAAAGTCAATTTTCAAGTAGTGCTATATTCATTGCTAAAAAACAAGTATTACGTCACATTTTATTGCAAAGATGTTAAATAAACTTTTATTTGGTAACACTTCTTCTACAAAACACAAAAAGAATCATGGAAATATCTCTATTCTATTCCATTTTATGGAACCGGCAATAAAAAAGTCAATTTTTCAAAAAAGTCGAATTTCCCAAATTTTGTTTTTGTTGTCCTAATTGCACATGACACACTATAGCCATATTTACGCAACATACCTTATCGTAAAGGAAATTTTCATACCTTTCCAACGATGTATAAAACATTTCTCAACTCGGATTCTATCTACTCTAAAATTCATTTACACTTCATTAAACTCTATATAAAAATGTCTATTTGTGAAATGGAACCTTATATGGGGCCTACACTAAAACATTGATAGATTTGCCCAGGGTTTACAATACAAATGTGTTAGAATAAAAAAAGGTCTCCTGCCAAAGTTTAAAAAAATTGGAATAAAAATATGTGTTTTAGAGCGAAAACACTTCGCATCGGCGTGCGTTTATATGTATATTAGCTACTCCCAAAATAAAAAAGCATTTTAGTTTTGTATTATTTGATTTTATTCTCTACCAAATAATCTAAGGTATCAAAATTTAAAAGCTCTTTAATTTGAATGGCATCGGGATCGTCCTTATCTATATCGTCACATATTTTTGGTAGCCATTTAGTTCTGATGCTGTATAGTACCGGATCAGACGATAACAATAAATATTGAAGTAAATCATAATTTTGGTTAAATTTGGTGCTCTTTCGGGTATTGAAAAGCCGGAACTGTTTAACATCTCTATTACGGGATTCCTGAGCTTCTTCTGTAAGTTCTCCTAACGGAAGTATGTTGTATTCCACAATTTCCTTGCCATGATGTAAGACTTTATGTACTGTCGGTGTTAAAGCTTTCCACGAATATAAATCAGATAAAATGTTTTTTGTGTCATTACTATAAGCTTCAAATTTGGTTGAATTTATCATCTTTTTGCTATTGATTACAGCCAAAATCACTTTGAATCGTCTTAGCAAGTGTTCATCAAGACCGGTTATTTTAGATGTCGATACGGGGTCCTCAAAAAACCGCCTTGCCGAGTTGCCATCATTTGTGCTTCCGTATCCGTAAAGAGGTTTATCTATTATAAGTCCCTTTTGTTTAAACTCCAACTGGATTCGATTCTTCTCTTCCTGCCTCATTTTGTGAAGATCTTGGTTGTTTCTAGCAGAGACATCGCGGTTTCCAGGGCTAGTCCGATATTTAAGGTCATACGATAAATGCAAACAATACTCCATGAATCGAATTCTACAGTGCAGGGGCGAAATACCGAAATTGAGCGCATTTTCGTTTACTAAATTTTCATCAGACTTGTCCTCGAATTGCCCATTCTTCTTGCCACAAATATTGCATCTCCAATTGGACATAACGCCAGTTAATGCGTTTGCCACCTTTCCATCGATCATAGTGAGTTGTAGTTGAAACGAAACTTTTATATTTCTTCCCAATTGGTTTATAACAATCATGGGTAATGCAGCAATTTCTTCCTTTATTTCGTTCACCAAAGATCGTGTTGTGTTCCGGTCTTCCTTTGTATACTCAAACCGAATTGGGCGACATAAATATTTTGACCCAGGTGTTCTATTTATCCATATATCTTGAAATGCATTTTCTTTCGATGATGAAGATTGGTCCTTGTACAATCTCATTCTCAATGGTACTAATGATGCCATGAAAATTGATGCGAAGTTGGTATCTATTTCTGTTTGTTGCTTATATTCGGAAAATCCAGATGATCCATCACAACCCCATTTGCTGATCAAAACCACTTCGGAATTATTACATGTGTTCAACTGTTCTTCAGTAAAATTAGAAATAATTCTAACAGCTGTATTTTCAACAAGATCAGCAAGTTTCACTCTTGCTTTTAATTCGTCCACGTATATATTTGATGGCACCATTTTCGTCCTGGTGTTGTACAATTTATGTTTTGAGGGTAAACAACCCCATCCTTTTTCACGAAGAGCCTTCCTCATTGTTGAGTATTTGTTTCTTGAGAGGCCTAGGTTCAAAATCAGGGCCAGTGCATCTTCCTCCGTGAATTCTGTAGTCGATTTTGGAGTTGGAATACTTTCTACCATTCTCTTTACCCTTTTCGGAGATGCTAATGGTAAAACATCGACAATTCGTCCAACATTTTTTGGTTGTGTTTTTAACAATGCTGTTTTGAACGTATCTTTTATTAAATTTGGCGGATGTGCCGCCAATAGTTCCTCTTGTTTTTTCTTTTTGGTTTTCTCCGTAACTTCGTCGTATGCTTTGCTAGGCCGGCCGGGAATCAGCGGTTTAATTTCAATAAGTAGATCCGATTTCAGCCACTTCTCATACATTTTGAAAAACTTGATTTTTGCGAATGAACATTCTGGCAACCTTCTCTCAAATGATTTGTAGAATTTTTCAAGTTTGTCTAAAGCGTCTTTATTTAGCCTTATTCCATATATGTGGTCCAAAGTGTAAACAAGTTCCTTAAATGACTCCGTGTATGATTTGGAATCATTTTTGATGTCCCATACAATTTTCGAAAGAGTGGAATACTTCAGTATGACTTCCATAACTTATAAATGTCCTTTACGCCTCTACAAAATATAATGAAGAAAATTTGGATTTTGTTCAAATATTTATGCAATATATTCACAATTAATGACCCATTTCAGGTATCAGACGCAATCGTAAAAAGGGGTCCAAAGTGCCTCTTTTTACTTACTCTTCTATAATTATTTACCTGGACTCGAATTTGGTTAAAAAAAATGACAATGAATTTTTTATGGGTAGGTTTTTTCACATTCATTGATACGGTGGATTTCCTGGGAATTCGACATAGCGAAACAGGTAACATTTGTCTGCATCAAATCTTAACACAAATATATATATATATATGCAGGTATATTTCTAGGTTACTTTTTATTCAAAAATCATCAGCTTACATTAAAAATAGATGTAGGTACTATACAAACGCACGCCGATGCGAAGTGTTTTCGCTCTAAAACACATATTTTTATTCCAATTTTTTTAAACTTTGGCAGGAGACCTTTTTTTATTCTAACACATTTGTATTGTAAACCCTGGGCAAATCTATCAATGTTTTAGTGTAGGCCCCATATAAGGTTCCATTTCACAAATAGACATTTTTATATAGAGTTTAATGAAGTGTAAATGAATTTTAGAGTAGATAGAATCCGAGTTGAGAAATGTTTTATACATCGTTGGAAAGGTATGAAAATTTCCTTTACGATAAGGTATGTTGCGTAAATATGGCTATAGTGTGTCATGTGCAATTAGGACAACAAAAACAAAATTTGGGAAATTCGACTTTTTTGAAAAATTGACTTTTTTATTGCCGGTTCCATAAAATGGAATAGAATAGAGATATTTCCATGATTCTTTTTGTGTTTTGTAGAAGAAGTGTTACCAAATAAAAGTTTATTTAACATCTTTGCAATAAAATGTGACGTAATACTTGTTTTTTAGCAATGAATATAGCACTACTTGAAAATTGACTTTTTTCAGTATTTTGATCGCTACGATCTCATTTATGGCTAGGATATGGCGAGACATACCTTAAAATGTTGGGAACATTTTAAGCTTTCATTTAAGTTCAAAAAAAGCGAAAAAATCCCCGTGGAACTTTTTTTCCAGTGAGAAACTTTTGAAGTTTAGTAAAAAAATTGGCCATTTTGGTCTTAAGATAACGGTGTTGTTTGATATCGAAATTAGCCAAATTAGCACTTAAAACTTTTCTTAATACCTCGACTTTGTGAAAATGGAAAGAAATGATAATGCTTTGATGGCCAAAGTTTGCGAAAACTTAAAGGAAATGGGAGTATCTTTTTTGAAAAATTTTGCAATTTTTTGACAAAAAAAATATTTTTCATATTGAAAAAGATGCCATTTTTAAACCGCTAAAGATATTCACGTGATTCCTTTTGTATTTTATGCACACATATGCTGGCATAATTTGTGTGAAGTATGAAGTTTATAGCTTTAAAATTGACGGAGTTATTAAAAAAACACTGAAAAAAACCAAGGCCAAATTTTCATATTTTAAAATTAAACAATTCATAACTCCTTAACAGTACACGATGGCATGGTACTTTATGCATAAGTTTTTTAGATCTTGTCAAGCTCTTTCTCTAGAGTCCTAAATCATGTAAATCGGTTGAGTAGATCAAAAGTTATGGCCCCCAGAAGCTTGGAGAAGTCAAAAGTGGTCAACTTTGACACCCTGTAGCTCACCCTGTATTAAAGATATGGACCAACAACAGCACTTTTCTGAAAGCCTATGTCCTCCTCTACAAATGTCTAGAACATTTTGTATGGCTAAAATCAACAGATAAAAAGTTGTAGACTTATTTCCAATTTTTTTGCCATTTGGCCCACTGTGCGACATTCGTATGTTTTGAGCCCAGCCTCCAAACTTTTTGCATGCCAACCGTATGTTTCGACGACATTGACATTTTTGACAAATTTTCACAACCGGCCTTGCCACTTTTTCATGAATTTAGCGCCGTTGCTTACATTCTTACTTATCAACACTGTACTCTTACTGTCTCTAATATAATACTTTCTTCTAAAGTTTAACAAACATGCGTACTTCACAAGTGTTCAACAAAATGTAAAGTAGTAATTGTTGTAATGTAATTAAAAATGTATGTAATTAAAAATCTTTTGTAATTTGCCTAGATCACCCTCATTAATGGATTCATTGGAATAGAACAGTTTAAATTGTTGAAAACTCCTTTGTACAGCTGTTTTCTTTACCAAGAGCTTTCTTTTGCAAAAGAAATATGTAAATCGGTCAGTAGATAAATGTTATAGCCTCCAGAAAGGTTTGGCGGTAAAAAGTGGCCAGCTTGCGTACTCTTTAATAAACATAGGGGCCAACCATAAGCGTAGAAAGGTTTCTGGGGGTGCGCTTACCATCCCCTTGAAAAGTTGTAGCGTTGTTTTAGGCAAAATTGGCCAATTTTATTGCTTCTCAGAGGGTTTTTGCCCTCCAGGATAATTGACTGGGTACGCTAATGGGCCAAAAACTTATGTTGTCTACAAATGTCGAGAATATGAGAGACTATAGTGTGCTGATCATGTGTGTTATGTTAAGCTTTAGGTTTGTTCAGACAATACATGCATCTTGGAAGTCAACAGATCCCCACATGCAAAATTTTACCTAAATCAAATAAGAATTGGGTTCTTCAGGCGCTCAAGAAGTTAAAGTGGACAATCGGTCAGCCTATGAACCGTATATATACAAAATTTACAGTCAAAACGAGTGAAAATGCGCCCCCATGTACACTCAACCAAATTTGTTATTCAAAACAGCAGAAATGTTAGTTAAAACCGCAGTTTTTGTCTGCTGAAAATGGGAAAACAGACATTACTGCTGATTCAGCAAACTTAGGACTGCTGAATTAACAACATTTTATTACTACTGAATCAGCAAACAAAATCTGCTGTTTTGAACACACAAGTCTGCTGAAAAAAAAAATTTGTGTGCTATTTTATATGTTTGCCTGGTACTTGTTGTGGTTACTTAAGCCATTTTTTTTACTTTTTTGAAATTTTGTTGGAAGAGATGATTCTAATTTGTGAAATATTACTGTAGACGAATGCTTTACTAATGTATATATGATTGGCATGGCCTTTTGTATCTAAATTTAAAGAAAAAAGGTTATGGGAAGTTTATATCCAGTGGTGATTATAAACGTCCACTGAGACTCACATTTTCATTTGTATCTTATTTTTTCTTCTAATATCCCCTTCATGATAAAGCAGCAGTAATTTTCAGCAAACTACAGACTTTTCAGCAGTAAGCCTGCTGTTCTGAAATTGCAGAACTACTGCTGTAATAGCAGACAGTCAGCAGACAATGTTTGCTGCTATCAGCAGGTTTTTTCCTATGAGTGTACCTAAAAAGGTAAATTTGGCAATTAGTTTATATGGAAGCTTATCAGACTAATGATTGATTCCGATCATACTTGGTGTGTATGTATATTCTAAACTGAGGTTTCATTTTGCAAATATGTCCTTTATTTTCAGTTGGAGTATAATTAATATACATATTACAAACAGGGATCCGGAGCGGGTACCTTTTTTCCGCTCCCGCTCCGACAAAAGTTTTTCCGCTCCGCTCCGGCAAAAAATTTTTCGCTCCGCTCCACGCTCCACTCCCGCTCCTTTATATTTAAATTGACTATTTTTTATTTTTCAATTTTATTTATGCGATTTTTGTTCGGCTTGAAGTCCTTTTTGTTTAATCAAATTCACTGGATTTTGGGTGTATTTAATTAAATTTTATTTTCATTTTTGTTTATTTACTGCCTCTTTTTTTCTTTTTATACACATCGTCATGGGGCAAGCGATATTTTAATTTTGTCATCAAGCAATATATAAGACCGATTATATGTATTCTAGATCGTCGTCTATATTGGACTATATCTTTATGAAATCCCCATATAAACCGATCTACCGAAATGACTTCTTGAGCCTCTAGAGGGCGAAGTTTCCATTCGATTTGTCTGAAATTTTGCACAATTTGGTTTCTTTTGTGACCTGCATTCTTGTCAAGTATAGTATCAATTGCTCAATAACCATATATAGCTGCCTAATATTATTGTATCATTTGATTACTATTGTAATAGTTTTAGTATAGTTCTTGAAATCATTCGATGGGGGCTTTTAGCTTCTCTTTCCACTTTTTTTATTTCTATGGCTGGGGAGCCGATTTTTATCTCTTCTATAATTTTCATATCTCTTTAATTCTCTAATTTTATTTTATGTTTTTAGTCTTAAATTAAATTAAATTAAAAATTATTACTTAACTTTTATTAGTAGTATTTTTTAGATAGTTAGGATATTGTAATACGATATTAGGTCTTAAGAATTTTCTGACTTTGAATTACATTGTATGAAATAAATGAAATGAAATGAAATGAAACCGATCTTGTTCGATTGTGCTTTCTCAGCCCCTAGAGGGCGCAATTCTATCGGATATGTCTGAAATTTTTCATAATTTCTCTAACATACTCGCCACATATTGGCTAAGCCGGTGATAAAATTAACGTATAACCCGACCTGCCGATTTTACTTCCTGTAAACCTGTAGAGGACCCAATTATTATTCGATTTGGCTGACATATTACTCTTAACAATTTTTCCAATAACCTCCAAAATCCATGCCAAGTATGGTCTAAATCCGTCTCTGTTCCGATTTTACTCAATGTCCACGTGTGGGCCAATTTTGATCATATTCGGTTCTAGTGCCACAAGCCTTAAACACAGTTGCAAACATTAGGTTATAAATAAGGACTTTATGGCTTTAGATCACACTTGGTCTGATATGGAGCATATGAGGTTCTGACGCCGGGTGGCCGAATGCAACTCCATGTTTCATGTTTATAGCAAAATATGATCTAATCTGGACCAAATTTGTTCGGCCAAAGGGAAAATTGGTCTAAACCAACTATTCTAAATTTCAGCCAAATAGGGAAATAAGGCTTTTTATCATATTAAGACCCCAAATCAGCAGATCGGGACAACTATATCCTAACATGTACCTACCTCGGCCACATACGATGTGGATGTCGACGTTCATAATAAAACTCACTATTCCAATTTTTATCGAAATCGGGTAGTAATTCCGCCTCTTATGAGCTTAAGACCCTTAATAGGTAGATTGATCTTTAATACAACTATGCCGTAATGTAGTGCGATCTAGATCATACTCGTTCTCAATGTCGACGTTGTTTTTTATGCCCCAGAGGTTTTCAGTGATGGTTAGATCCCGTGATGCCGATAGGCCTTCCACACTTGGTACAAAACGATCTTAGATCTATAATTGTGCTAGTCTGGAAGAGTGCTTTGAGTCCTTAAAGCCCCAATTAGACGAGCCGACAAGTCATACGACATGTCACTTTCTGTAATCATAAGACTTGTCTTACTTTACTTTACTTTATATGGCTATTACAGAACTTTGTTCCATGTGGCCAATGTAAACGGGGTTATAGCCAATGAATAGACAATTTTGGCGACAATGATATTTATAACGAAGGTAATGTTTTGACAACCGTCAACGTCGCAAGTGCCCATTTAAGGACAATTACATTACATAAAACACACATAACACCAACTTAAGGCTGGTACTAACTTCTTTTTCACCGGTGAAAATCCACATTTTTCGCCGGTTACTTTTTTTAGATAACAGACTTTAAAACAAAATAACACGCTGATTTTATTTAGTAGGATATTTTTTCATTACTTAAAGCTATCTCAAATCAAGTAGATTTGGGTTGTAGTGTAAAATCATGTTTACACTAGCATCCAAATCTACTTGATTTGAGATAATCTCCCAAAACCGTTAAAGCACATTTACATTAAATCCGGATTTAGTGGTCAATGTAAACGGGGTTTTAACACTACGATTAAAGAGATTTGCATTTATCAACAGGGATGTTTTTGAAAGCATTTTTATGGTGATCAGAATTTTTATTGTGTTTAACACATATATTGTGGTCTGCAATTAAATGTGTGAAACGATTTTATTAAATTTAACACCAAATTTTATAAATTCAATAAGAAATTGTCAGATGTTGACAAAAACTGCTGGCCAAAACTACCAATACCGGTATTCGATACAAACGCAGTGTTGCATTTCAATTTCGAAGGAGGTTTGCTGCAAATCACCTCAAATAAGTAGATTTGCTCACACTCAAAATGTATGGAAAACCTCTTCTTCTTCTTCTTCCCCAATCTGACATTCTAAATGAATGTCAGATTTTATAAAAAGATAGTATTAGACTCTCGGTCTTTGGCACTATCTTTATCACGTTCCTTTGACGTATTATCATGGAAAACCTCGTCGCAAAACACGAGTTTTGCGAAAGCTCGTCGCAAATCTAGATTTGCTCTAAAGGTGGGTATTAACTTCCTGTTTCACAGTGAAATACCCATGTTTTTCACGATTACTTTTTTGAAAAACTACAAAAATCTCACTAACAAGGTGGGCATTAACTTCCTGTTTCACAGTGAAATACCCATGTTTTTCATGATTAGTTTTTTGAAAAACTACAAAAATCTCACTAATAACATAAAAATTTATTTTATATTTTATCAAAAGTATTGAGGAAATGTCATAATGAATGAAATCTGCATGTTTTTTTGCTTCAAAATCTATTATATATAAAAAGTAATCGTGAAAAAATATTCATTTTCACGGTAAAGGTGGGTATTAAGTTCGTGTTTCACCGTGAAAATGAATATTTTTTCACGATTACTTTTTTAATATAATAGATTTTGAAGCAAAAAAACATGCAGATTTCATTCATTATGACATTCCCTCAATACTTTTGATAAAATATAAAATACATTTTTATGTTATTAGTGAAATTTTTGTAGTTTTTCAAAAAAGTAATCGTGAAAAACATGGGTATTTCACTGTGAAACAGGAAGCTAATACCCACCTTTAAACACGAACTTAATACCCACCTTTAAGTGTAAACAAGACATAAACAAGACATTACGGTATTTGCCGCTCAAGGTAGATTCTTTGGTGGTCGATTTTTGTTGTTCTGCTAATGACGCTACCTCTTAGTTGTACCATGAGTAATAGTCTTTAAACAGTTACTAAAAATGCGCATGCACCGAATTATGTCTGTTAAAATAAGCTACGGTGGTGTTTGTTTTTCGCTTGTATTTTGTCATCATGCGATTTGTTAATGTTGTTTAATTATTATGTAATTTTAAACGTTTCTTCTAAAGGGCGGAACTAACTTCTTTTTTCGCCACAATTTTCGCTGGTTACTTTTTTTAGATAACAGATTTTAAAGCAAAAAAAAACACACTGATATCATTTAGTAGGACATTTTCTCATAACTTACGCTAAAATTTTAATAAAATTGTTATTTAATCATTGATATGTTTTAGTGTTTGAAAAAAGTAATCGCGAAAAATATTAATTAAGGCTGGTACTAACCTCGTTTTTCACCGATGAAAACTTATATTTTTCGCGATTACTTTTTTGAAAAACTGCTCAATCCCGGCGTGACCATCTTACAATTTTCAGCGGTGGTTATCCCCTCCTAATGCTGGCAACATTTGTGAGGTACTTTGCCATGTAAAACTTCTCCTCAAAAGAGGTGTCGCACTGCGGCACGCCGTTCGGACTCGGCTATAAAATGGAGGCCCCTTATCGTTGAGCTTAAACTTGAATCGGACTGCACTCATTGATAAGTGAGAAGTTTGCCCCTGTTCCTTTATGGAATGTTCATGGGCAAAATTTGCAATTTTTTTCTCAAATGTCAATGATAAAATAACAATTTTATTAAAATTTTACCGTAAGTAATGAGGAAATATCCTACTGAATGAAATCAGCGTGTTTGTTTTCTTTAAAATCTGTTATCTAAAAAAGTAACCAGCGTAAAATATTGCGAAGAAAGAAGTTAGTACCGCTATTAACTTATGAAACAATTTTATTCAAGGTATGGGCTGGTACTAAACTCCTTTTTCGCTTATGAAACCCACATTTTTGGCGATTACGTTTTTGAAAAACTAGTTGTGTTCGTTTACCCAATAATTTGTACAAATTTGCACAAATTTTTACTGGAAGTCGTTCGCGTACTTTACTTGCCAGCAGAAGAGAGCGGGAGAGTGCGTGAGAGCAAACACAATTTTGAGAGTTTGGTAAATGAGAGCTTGCAAATTTCTGCTAGAGGTTTTTTCCCAGCTGCAATTCGCAGCATCGAACAGATGTTTTTTGAAATTCAGCTGTTTTATTGAAATAAATAGCAAAAGAGAATAGAGGCTGTTCTTACTCTCCTGCAAAGTTTTACTGGCAAATATTTACTGGAAAGTAAACGAACACAGCTACTACATAAATATCATGGTGTAACAGTTAAATGTGATCTCACTTGTAAAACAACCACAAATCATATGTTGCAGTCCGCCATCTCGTCATCTAAATGTCATTTCAAAAATGACATTGTTCTCAATACAGCCAAAGAAATTTGCGCTGGTGTGTGTACGTGTGCAGGTAAAATAAGAGAAAGAGAGACACAATCAAAGAGAACAGGGTTCACTAACAGAAGGTTAGGTCATCTGCCCAACAACAACAAAATCAACTAAACAACCCTGTGGCGATGGTGGCGCAAATTCCCACTAGGCTGTCAAAATTCTTTTAGTTTTTATTTGCATTAGCATGTGTAGCAGCCACAAGATCATCAGATCTATGATTATAAACGTGTAAATTACAAATTAAAGCAACTAAAATGTGAAGAAATTAACAAAATGTGAAAAAATTTAAAATCCAAACAACGTATTTGACGTTCTAGTGGGATTGTAACAACTCTGGAATTGCAAAAAATTCTTTCAGCTGGGTAGGCAGTGCTGCCAGGTCTTTTTCGCAAAAAATCGTCAAAATTGAGAAATAAAATCGTCAAAAATTTTCGGTAAATAAAACTGGTCAAAATCAATTAAATTGTGAGATTTTCAAAGGGTGAACGAGCTAATAGAAAGTTTACCAATGCCCTTACTTCAAAAATATTGGGGGTTAATTAATTTTTTTATTATAGTTTTATGCCCATATTCACAAAACTTAAAGTGGCATTAAAGTAGGCTTATTTGACAGATTTCCTTTATAGAACTGTCAAATAAACCTATTATAAGGCTGCTGTTTATTTTCATAAATATATAATTTTTCACAATTTTAATTATGGAAATATACACAAAGAGTAACACGCTAAAGTAATTCAAAATCTACATCGCCCTTAAAACTTAACCATTTTTCACATTAAAATGATACGGATTTGTCACACAAAGTGAGCTATAAAAGA
Organism: Stomoxys calcitrans; assembly: GCF_963082655.1. NCBI lineage: Eukaryota > Metazoa > Arthropoda > Insecta > Diptera > Muscidae > Stomoxys > Stomoxys calcitrans. The sequence goes on along the minus strand of NC_081554.1, from coordinate 143,065,988 downwards.
CAATTCTGAACTTTTTTTTCTAATTTGAGGCTAATGTCAATGCAAATAGAGCCAGAAAAAAAATCGTCAACTTATAAAGGGATTCAAATCCAAAATCGTCAAGCGTCAAAGTGCCAAATTTTGGATAAAAAATCGTCAAAATGACGTAAAATCGTCACGACTGGCAGCCCTGTGGGCAGGTGACCTAACCTTCTCTTTGTGAACCCTGAAAAAGAACGTTGTTGTAAATAGTTCTGTTCGCGTACATTTCCAATCAAAATTTGCCACTTTGAGTACGCGAACACACGCAATGTTAACACAGAACTGTACCGCAATTCTGTAACTTATAACGAAGTTCGTTTAGTTAAATTAATCGACAAAAAATTCGTTTGCACTAACGATTATGTTATTCTCTAAAGGCCAGTTTACACGATACGTCTGATTGATGATCATTGTGATAGTATTAGTGAAAAACAAAGGTGTATGCGTCACACCTACACATGATCATCAGTCATGGCCAAAAATCAAAATCACTTTGATTTTTTCGATGAATGACGCCTATCGATTACAGTTTACAAAGAAATGTGTAATCAATAATTGGCAGATATTGGAAAACACATTATGTGCCAATTAAAGCAATAAAATGAGAAGTAAACTATGAAAAATGAAATAAAATCAAAGAAAAGAAAAAAATCGATGTATCGTTTTTGGCAAAACCTGTAATCAACACGTACACTCGATGATTGTCAATCAAACGTATCGTGTACACTGGCCTTAATTCCTCATTAAAAGAAATCGTTATCTAGTTTTTCTCTCCGGCAACTCTCCCAAAAACAACGAAAAGCACAAAGAGGAATTGACTAAAATAATAAGAAATTCTTTTGAAAGCTTGAAATTCTTCTTTTATTTAATATAAAAACATCACAAACCTAAATAAAATGTACACAATTATTTAGGCAAAGTGTTATCAATACCAATTTATAAAACTTTTTTATATTACGAAAAGAACGCCACCAGGCTTGTTAATTTATTGCACACACACATATCCTAAATGTTTTAAGAAAAAAAAACAAGAGAATAATTGCTCCTTAATCCATTGTAAATAATTATCTTTATTTCTTTCGCCAAAGTAAACACCAAATAATTTTCCATCGTTTAGTTCTCGATTTTCTATACGTTGACGAAAACAGTTGATTTTAACGATGTCGATGATCGTTAAAAGAGGGTACTGAATACCAAATTCTTTAAAATTTCTGCTATCGCTTTTTAACGAAACGATTTTCGATAAAACCCCGTACTGAATTCCACTACGGACATCTAAATACCGTCAAACTGGCCGGCTGCTTTCAGCTGTTCGCGTGAGATCACCTTCATAAATCCACCTTGCACAAATATCAATGATAAAAAAAACATTTTTATTAAAATTTCGCCGTAAGTAGTGAGGAAATGTCCTACTGAATGAAATCAGTGTGTTTTTTTGCTTTAAAATCTTTTATCTAAAATAAGTAACCAGCGAAAAATACTGCGAAATAAGAAGTTGGTACCGCCCTTATTACGATATCATTCACATTTTATCGTGTTTCAATAAAGTAACCACGAAAAACATGCGTTTTCAACCATAGACGGTAGATACTATAGATATGCCAAGCGACTCTTTTTTTGCGCTAGCTGCAAAGATTAGAAATAAACGAAGAAAATTGAGAGAAGAGAGAAATTTTGAGAGTACCGTTAATGAACAATAAAACTTATTTGGCTAGTTTTCAGTCGATTGTGGACACTATTTTGCTTTTAAACATAACATTATTTTTACAAAACATTTGTTAACTTTGTTGTTAGCTTATTTTTGTTAATTTAATTATGTTTTTAATAGTTTTTTTGTTCACTGATTTTCTATTTTTTCTCTCTTGAGGTGACTCTTACGAATAGCACAAAAGAAAACGTCAGATTTCTAATCGTTGCAGCTAGACGCCAAAAAAGTGGGAGAGTGAAGACTTATCTTTATATATACATTGTTTTTGTTTTCAACTGTGAAAAGCGAACATAGTACTTACCTGGTACTAACTTCTTTTTCACCGTTATGGGCGGTACTACGTTCGCTTTTAGCGAAATTTTTTCACGACTACTTTTTTTAAATAGTAAATTTAAAGGCAAAAAAACTTTCTGATTTTATTCAGTAGTACATTTCCTTTTAGTTTATGAAACAATATTATTAAAATTATTATGTTATCATTAAGATTTTTTTAGTTTTTCGCAAAAGTAACCACGAAAAACATGCGTTTCCAACTGTGAAAACCGAACATAGTACTACCCTTTAAAAAGCACATTTTTCGCCGGTTACTTTTTTTAGATAACAGACTTTAAAACAAAAAACCACGCTGATTTTATTCAGTGGATATTTCTTCATTACTTAAGGTGGGTATTAAGTTCGTGTTTCACCGTGAAAATGAATATTTTTTCACGATTACTTTTTTATATAATAGATTTTGAAGCAAAAAAACGTGCAGATTTCATTCATTATGAAATATAAAATAAAGTTTCATGTTTTTAGTAAGATTTATGTAGTTTTTCAAAAAAGTAATCGTGAAAAACATGGGTATTTCACTGTGAAACAGGAAGTTAATACCCACCTTTACTGTAAAATTTTAATAAAACTTTTATTTTATATAGATAAATGTGTAGATTTCCAAAAAGTAACCGGCGAAAAATATGGGTTTTCACCGGTGAAAAACAAAGTTAGTACTAGCCTTTAATTTGTACGGTAAAATAATTTGTACGGAACAATTAAAGGTGATCTCATTTGTACAGCAACATAAAAATCATATGGGGAATTCGCCATCTTGCCATCAAGCTGATCGCCGTTTTGCCAACACAAACAAAGAAATTTGTTTGCGTGAGTATGTACGTGTGCAGAAATTGTGCGTACGTGAGCAGAGAATATGAGAGAATAAAGATAACAACAAGACTGATTTATAAGGTGGTCTCTTTTGTACAATAACCACAAAGCATATGTCATAACATCGCGATAAACGAACATGTTGTTGTTGTAGCCACCCTTGCGTGTGGAAGGGGGGTAGCGATCCTTGACCAGCCTCTGAGAAGGCTATATCGTTCCGGTACATAAAACCTTTCGCAGTGGGAACGAAAACGAACATGTTCCAGCATTTAGTGTTAATCCATTGTACAATAATAGAAGGTAACATCACCTGCCCAGCTGATGAAATATTGCAATCTCAGAGTTGTACCCAAATACACTCTTATGTCAAATGGTTTGTTTGGAGTTTAAATTGTTTTCAACAAATTGTTTATTTTTCGATATTTTTATTGTTTTAATTTATAATTATAATTTATATATTATTAATCACAAATCATTTAATTTTTTGGCTGCTGCACGTGGATTTGCAAATAAAAACTAGAATGTCAATTTGACAGTGTACAGAAATTTGACAGAAGAGTGGGAAATTCTACCCCCAACCCCACAGGGTTGTATAGTTGATTTCGTTGTTGTTGGGCTCGTGACGCTACCTTCTATTATTGTACAATGTGTTAATCCTACCTTGCCTAAGTATACCTTGATAATTTGAATACTTGAAAACATACCTTCGCAACCATGTATATATTACACAAGCGAGCAAAAATTAAATTTCTAGAAGTTAGAGATGTGGTTTTACTCCAGGAACAAGTATCTGATGTGTGTTTTATGTGACAAAGGCTTGTAAAGCTAAACAAGGCGGAATGTATGCAAGTTATTGCAGAGGAGTTTACGAAGGCTCACCCGCCGTTGTTCCAAAAATACGCTTTAGATTTGTGTTCCTGGGGCCCAAATTTAAAGGTGTTCAAAAATTGTGAAAAACATGTGTCCGCTCTATGATATGCAGTTTTTATCCTTTATTAATAGATGCTATCGATAAGAGGGAACCCAATGATAAACTATAGATCGCGTCGTGTCCGTCTGTCATAATGAAAATTTTCCCATTAACATTCTATTAAAGAACAGGGGCAAACTTCTACATATCATTCGAGTGCTGTCCGATTCAAGTTTTAAACTCAATAATAAGGGGCCTCCATTTTATAGCCGAGTCCGAACGGCGTGCAGCAGTGCGACAGCTCTTTGGATAGAAGTTTATACATGGCTAGTACTTCACAAATGTAGCCAGCATTAGGAGGGTCTAACCACCCCTACAAATTTTTTTCTGATGGTCTCACCAGGATTCCAATCCAGACGTTTAGCGTCATAGGTGGACGCGCTAACTTCTACGCTACGGTGGCATCCATAACATATAAAGCCATGTCCATTCGTCTGTCTGCAGAAATCACGCTACATGCTTTAAAAATTAATATAATTAACTGAAACTTTGCATAGATTCTTTTTTTTATACCCTCCACCATAAGATGGGGGGTATACTAATTTCGTCATTCTGTTTGTAACTACTCGAAATATTCGTCTGAGACCCCATAAAGTATATATATTCTTGATCGTCGTGACATTTTATGTCGATCTAGCCATGTCCGTCCGTCTGTCCGTCCGTCCGTCCGTCTGTCTGTCGAAAGCACGCTAACTTCCGAAGGAGTAAAGCTAGCCGCTTGAAATTTTGCACAAATACTTCTTATTAGTGTAGGTCGGTTGGTATTGTAAATGGGCCATATCGGTCTATGTTTTGATATAGCTGTCATATAAACCGATCTTGGGTCTTGACTTCTTGAGCCTCTAAAGTGCGCAATTCTTATCCGATTGGGATGAAATTTTGCACGACGTGTTTTGTTATGACATCCAACAACTGTGCCAAGTATGGTTCAAATCGGTTCATAACCTGATATAGCTGCCATATAAACCGATCTTGGGTCTTGACTTCTTGAGCCTCTAGAGTGCGCAATTCTTATCCGATTGGAATGAAATTGCGAACGACGTGTTTTGTTATGATATCCAACATCTGTGCCAAGAATGGTTCAAATCGGTTCATAACCTGATATAGCTGCCATATAAACCGATCTTGGGTCTTGACTTCTTGAGCCTCTAGAGTGCGCAATTCTTATCCGATTGGAATGAAATTTCACACGACGTGTTTTGTTATGATATCCAATATCTGTGCCAAGAATGGTTCAAATCGGGTCATAACCTGATATAGCTGCCATATAAACCGATCTTGGGTCTTGACTTCTTGAGCCTCTGGAGGGCGCAATTCTTATCCGATTTGAATGAATTTTGGCACGACGTGTTTTGTTATGATATCCAACAACTGTGCCTAGTATGGTTCAAATCGGTTGATAACCTGATATAGCTGTCATATAAACCGATCTTAGGTCTTGACTTCTTGAGCCTCTAGAGTGCGTAATTCTTATACGATTTGAATGAAATTTCGCACGACGTGTTTTGTCATAATATCCAACATCTGTGCCAAGAATGGTTTAAATCGGTTCTTAACCTGATATAGCTGCCATATAAACCGATCTTGGGACTTGATTTCTTGAGCCTCTAGCATGCGCAATTCTTATCCGATTTGAATGAAATTTTGCACGACGTGCTTTGTTATGATATCCAACAACTGTGCTAAGTATGGTTCAAATCGGTTGATAACCTGATATAGCTGTCATACAAACCGATCTTAGGACTTGACTTCTTGAGCCTCTAGAGTGCGTAATTCTTATACGATTTGAATGAAATTTCGCACGACGTGTTTTGTCATAATATCCAACATCTGTGCCAAGTATGGTTTAAATCGGTTCATAACCTGATATAGCTGTCATATAAACCGATCTGGGATCTTGAGTTCTTGAGCTTGTAGAGGTCGCAATTATTATACGATTTGCCTGAAATATTGTACGACGGATTCTCTCATGACCATCAACATACGTGTTTATTATGGTCTGAATCGGTCTATAGCCCGATACAGCTCCCATATAAATCGATCTCTCTATTTTACTTCTTGAGCCCCCAAAGGGCCCATTCTTATTCGAATTGACTGACATTTTACACAGGTCTCCAACATATAATTTAATTGTGGTCCAAACCGGACCATATCTTGATATCGCTCTGATAGCAGAGCAAATCTTTTCTTATATGCTTTTTTGCCTAAGAAGAGATGCCGTGAAAAGAACTCGACAAATGCGATCCATGGTGGAGGGTATATAAGATTCGGCCCGGCCGAACTTAGCACGCTTTTACTTGTTTTGTATGTAGCCAGGTGTAGTTCGAAGATGGCCTATATCGGATTATATCTTGATATAGCCCCCATATAGAAGGATCGGCCGATTTAAGGTTTTATGTCCATTAAAGCCACATTTATTATCCGCTGAAATTTAGCACAATACTTTGCGTTTGGCTCCTCAACATTCGTACTTGGTATAGTTAAGATTAAGCTATATTTGGATATAGCTGCCATAAGACCAAAGGCCTGCGCAAGACTTCATTTGGGCTTTCAAAACATACTAACAACCATGAGTACTTCAAGACCTAACATGAGTATTTCAAGACTTTATTTCTTTGTTTAAAATACAATATTGTGTGAGACAATTGAGAACTGAATAAACAGATAACAATTCGTCGCTGTCATGCTATCTTGTTCCGTACGCCACTTTATTATACCCACCATTGAGGGATAGGGGTATATTCATTTTGTCATTCCGTTTGCAACACATCGAATTATTCATTTCCGACTCTATAAAGTACATACATTCTTGGTCGTCGTAAAAATCTAAGACGATCTAGCTATGTCCGTCTGTCTGTTGAAATCACGCTACAGTCTTTAAAATGGAGATATTCAACTACCGGCACGGGATGACTGAGCATCACGCGGATTGTAGCCCTGAGCTCCGATTTGTGTATTATTCATCGTCATTACGATAAGCTCAGCTAGGAGCTACCGGGTGCGTCTACAGGTTGGGGATAGTGGAATGCTTCATATACGGAGTAGCTGCAACTGCAGTCGCGGACAATCAGCGGTATCGAGTCGAGAGTGTCAGTGATGGGTGCCGCTCGGCCCTTGCAAAAATACTGAGTGCCTATGACGCTCGAGGCTTAAAGGCGTTATTGGCGCCTTTAAATAACCAATGGCCATCATGTTCCTGCGGCGATAGGTCCTTTGGATCGGGGCGACCTTGCCATCTATAAGAGTTTGACGAGGATCGCCACCAACCTCCACATGCAAATGTCGCTACTACTACAACAACAGAGATATTGAGCTATGCATTTTGCACCGGACTATGACGAAGGTTGGTTTTATTATATACCCGTGGTGGTGGGCATCCAAAGTTCGGTCCGGCCGAACTTAATGCACTTTAACGTGTTTATTTTGAGATGAAAACACTTTATGTTTGCCAAATGCATTGAAATAGGTCACATTTTTTTGCATAATTTAACCTCAATTTGTCGAAAACTAAATGCGATACGTGAAAAAGTGTTCTTAATCTTACACAAACCGTTCCTAACTCAAAAATAGCGAATGGAACAAGATAGCATTAAGCCGACGAATTGTTCACAGGTAACAATTGTTGCCTGTTAACAATTATTATCTGTTTAACTCAGTTCTCAATTCTCATACAATGTTGTTTTTTAAATAAAGAGTTTAGGTCTTGAAATGCTCATGTTAGGTATTGAAGTACTCATAGTTATTATTGTCTTGAAAGCACTAGTAATGGTGTAGCGCAGGCCTTTGATATAGACTTATCTCCCGATTTAGGGTCTTGGGCCCATAAAACGCCTATTTATTATACGATTTCGATGACTTCTGCGCCTTATATAGTTCAGATCGGTCTATAGTTGGATTTAGCTGCCATATATACCGATCTCCTAATTTAAGTCCTCGGACCCGTAAAGTGAGCTGTGTTAGGCCCTACGACATCCACGTTCAATATGATCTATATCTGGATAAATGTCATATAGAGCGATCTTCCGATTTAAGGTCTTGGGCCCATGAGAGCCGCATTTATTATCAGATTTCGCTGAAATTCGGCATGGTGACCTATGCTAGACTTTTCGACGTC